>NW_027185776.1:5339585-5340350 GCF_028583685.1 Petaurus breviceps papuanus | reverse complement strand
TTAGCCTAGGGGCAGGGAAGATCTTCAAAATTTACATTCTTATTACAGGGTGGGATGAAGGTAGAGATTTCTATCCAGAAATGACTGTGATGTAGAAATTATAAACTCTAAGCAAATAACGGCCAAATGCATTTTTATTCAGTTGTGTCAGATTCCTTGTGACTGCACTTGGGATTTTCTTAGCAAAGATCCTGGAGAGATTTGCCATTTCCTTCTCCAGCTCATTTTACACATGAGGAAACTGAGGCAAATGGGGTTAGTGACTGCTCAGGGTCACACAACCAGCAAATGTCTGAGAGCAGATTTGAAGTCTGCAAGATGAGTGTTTCTGACTCTAGGGCTGGTGCTCTATCCACTGCACCATCTAACTGTCAAATCCATGCCCAGCCCTTATATGTTTACTGAACTTAAGTCCTTTATCTGTAACTGCCTATGGGACATCTCCACCTGACTGAATCTTCTGCATCTCAAATTCAACATTTCTAAAATGAAACTCATCATCTTTGTCCCTAAACCTTAGGTTTTCCTATTTTTGTTGAGGGTATCACCAGTCTTCTAGTCATCCAGGTTCTTAACCTACCGTGTTTCCCCAATAATAAGACCTATCCCGAAAATAAGCCCTCCCCTTACTGTATAAGATCCCTCTAAAATAAGCCCTCCCCCGAAAATAAGCCCTATTGAGATTGCTAGTGTAGTGAAGGTGATCCCCTGCGCTACACGCTACATTACGGTACCCTCTGTATGCACCGTCCCCCCCCCCCCCCC
>NW_027185776.1:5286641-5339485 GCF_028583685.1 Petaurus breviceps papuanus | reverse complement strand
CCCCCCCGGGGTGAAACACATGCTGCGCTCTGAGCTGCATCCAATCAGAGCTGCAGCAGTGAGCGCGTCATCCTGTTCTTCCCCAGTGATTTGCTTGCTGGTGCCATTGAGAGCAGTGCCGCGGAGGAGAGCTGAGGCAGGACAACATAAAAACCCGGTATATAAGCAGGAGTGAGGGGGCATGATGGAGGATAAAAAGGGCATGATGGAGGAAAAAAGAAGAACTCAGGGGGCATGATGGAGTGAAAAGAAGGACTGATGGTCATAATTTTATTATTCTGTCTGTTTTGACCCCCAGACATGAGTACAAAAAGGAAGAGCTATACTGTTCAGTATAAGAAAGCAATTGTAGAGGAGTCACATGGCAAGAATCTTGCAGTTTTCTGTAAAGAAAAACTTTTGGATCTTCAAATGGTCAGAAAATGGAGAGCAGATTATAACAACCTCAATCAACAGGTGGATGAGGGAAAAGGGAAAAAGCGCAGGTCTGGATCAGGTCGGCAGCCCTTATATCCTGACTTGGAGATCCTCATTGGTGAATGGATTGCTGACAGGAGAGCAAAGGCCTTGGTTGTGCGCAGGGCTGATATTCAAGCATTTGCCCTTTCAATGGCACCAGAGTTTGAAATGGTCTCAGAAGGATTCAAAGCATCACAACACTGGTTGGACGGTTTCCTTCAACGGTATGAACTGTCCCTAAGAAGATCAACAACACTGTTTAAGCTGGAAGATGCTGAAGTTATTAAACGTGCACTTGCATTCAAGTCCTTTATTGATAGGTTCAACATTTCCAAGTACCAAACCTGCAATATGATTGCTATGGATGAAACTGCAGTGTTTGGGACAAGGATCTCAAACAACAATTCATCACAGGGATGCAACGTCAATCTACATTCCCACCACTGACTACCGGTATGAAAGTGCACGGGTCACCTGTGTTTTGGCAATTCGTTTGGATGGAAAGAAAGCCACATCTCTAATCATCAGTAAGGGCAAGAAAGATAAGATTGAACGTGTATCTGGCATTTATGTTCTTGAAACCGAAAAAGCCTGGTGTACACAAGCCGTTATAAGAAAGTGGGTTGATTTAATGCTGCCACTTGTTATGCGAGGTAACCAAAGAGGTCTGATAGTCTGGGATTCAGCCAGCACTCACCACGCTAAAGAAATTAAGAACTTCCTTGCAGAGAGAAGAATAGATCAAGTAATGATTCCTGCAGGAATGACTGCCTATCTCCAGACCCTTGATATTGCAATAAACAAGCCATTCAAGGACCATTTGCGCATGGAAGTCAATGACTACATTGAAAATAGAATGGAAAGAAATCAGCGTGGAAACTTTGTGAAGCCCTGTCTGCAAGAAGTCGTGACTTGGGTGAAGAAGTCATGGGATAAAATTACTGACAGCTGTGTCGCCAAGGCACTACGAGAAGGTTACCTGGACAAGACATATTCATTTAAAGAGAGCTATATTGCTGGACATGACAGATTGGGTCCACTTCTTCTGAAGGAAATGGAGGCGCAAGACATCCAGGACGGAATTCAGGGTATGGACACTTATGAAGATGTTGTTGAAGAAGATGACGTGATCATTATTGAATAAAGGTACATTTTTTTGTTCACATTTACCTGTTTATTAAAATTGCTGTCAATGTTCATTAAAATAAGCCCTCCCCTGAAAATAAGCCCTCTGGTGTTTTTCTGTCCAAAAAATTAATAAAACAGTGTCTTATTATCGGGGAAACACGGTAGGAGTCATCCATGATTCTGTCCTCTCCCTTACCATCCCCTACCTCCAGTCAGATGCTACATTTTACTAATTCTATTTTCACGTCCAGCTCCATTTTCTTCCAGTCACATAGCCACTGCCCCTGGTTCTAACCCTAATCCTCATCACCTCTTCCCTGAAAACACAATTTTAATTTCAGAGATTTAGATTAGAAGGGACCTTGAACGTCATCTAATCTAACCTTTCATTTTGCAGATGAGTAACTAAGGCCAGGAAATATTAAGTGACTTGCTCAGGGACACATAGCTAGTAAGTATTTGTGGTGGGATATGAACCCAGGTCTTTATGACTGATTCCAAAACCTTCATTTTATCCATTATACTAGGAATAGCTTCCTTGTTTCCAGTATCTTCCCTTTCCAAAACATCCACCATACTAGTACAAACCTATCTGCTGTAAAGTACACATCTGTCCATGTCACTCTTATGCTCATTAACTGACTAAAATGTAAACTATTCAGGTAACACAAAATGTCTTCCACTTATCTGCCTAAACTTATTTCACGTAATTCCTCCTTAACATGACGTGTTGTAACCAATCAAAATTCATCTCAGATCTCACTATATTTCCAAAAGGCAGCTCCCAAAGCATGAAATTCCCTCCCTTCTCACTTCATGCTCTGAAAATCCTTAATGTTCCTTCAAGATACTGCTTAGTGTCACCCAAGAGAATTCTGTGATTCTTTCAATGGCTAAGGTGGAAGGGGAAGAGAAGGGAACAAGTATTTATGTTTGTGCCAAGCACTGTGCTAAGTGATTTACATATATTATTTCATTTGATCCTCAAAACCCCACACAGTAAGTGTAATTATGATCCCTATTTCACAGATGAGGAAACTGAGGTAAATAGAGGTGAAGTGACTTGCACAGCTACTAAGTGTCTAAGGCTGGATCTGAACTCAGGTCTTCTCAACTCCAGGCCCAGCTCAATATCTACTAGCAACCTAAAATTGTCTTCTTCAAATTACCTTATTTTATACTTAACTATGAATATGCTCTATCTCCGCAATTGAACATAGGCTCCTTGTTTTCTTCCCTTTTTATTTCTAGAAGGTAGCACAGTGCTTGGTGTATACAGCCTTGGGTATGTATAGCCTGGAACGTTTGTTTAATAGAGGCTAACGTGAACACACCACGCTGGTTTTTTACAGCTAAACTGGGCAGATCACAGCCACTCTGCTCCCAGAATACTAATCCTCTGGGCTTCTATGTTGGCTTCTGAGAGAACAAAACAGAACACAAATCTGAGAAGTCTTTAGATGGGGCAGAGGGAGCGTTCTGGAGGTAGGAGGAGAGAGCGGCACAAAAGAGTTTCTCTCTTGCCTGTCCTTTGATGTCTGCCAAATTTAAGAACAAAAGAAAGGCAGGGCTCTGAATTTCGACTTCAGCCTGGCTGCTTGCATAGCAGGACTTTTGTTTCTAGGTTTCTTAATGCTTCTCACACACTAATTCTATGAACCCCACAAAAATCATCCTGATATCCCTTGGCTTCAAGCCTTGCCTTCCCAAACTCCATCACTTTCATCCAAATCAGTTATGTCAGGCCTCCAGAGCAATAGAAGCCATGTGCATCTTCCCTTTACCCCCAGATTCCCTCTCCCATCCCCCCACTGCCCTGCCTAACAACAACAAAAATCCCAAAATTACCTCAACTCTAACCTGTGAGCTCATTTCAGAATTTCAGCTACCACCCATCACCTGCTTGGGACTTCAAAGTTGGACCTGGTTACGGCGCAATGGTATATATTCTGGAATGAGGTCAAACATCACCCCAACCCCAAGAAATTCCTAGATCATATGTGAATGCTGCAAACATGATTCTCAGCTCAGTCAGCTGATGAGAGGTCTGTACACGAAAAAACAATAGTGTTAATCAGAACTGGGTTTTGCAGGACACAGAAACGGTAAGACATAACCAGGTTTGGAAGGGCTGAGATCAAGGGTTGCAAAGCCCCACTCCCTACCAAGATCCTTTCTGACTCCCTCACTTAGAAGCATAATTTTCCCCAATAAGAACAACCCACACCACAACTCCATTAAGTTAATATTGCTGTCAGAAACTTGCCAGCTCAGGTTAAAGCGACAACCAATATCAGGTAAGGTGTCTCTGAGATGTCATTTGGGTTACCTTCCAATGAACTCTGTTTGGTGGGAGACTGTTCTCTTGGCAACATGAACAAAAAAACAATGCAATGCAGGGAAATTATAACACACAAGTATTATCCTACCTGGCATCCTTAGTTAACACTAAGTTAACAAAACAAATGTTAAAAAGAATTGTGCATTCTAGGGGAAGCACTTTCCAGAGAACCCCAGCTAAAGAAACCCAGAATCACAGTCAAATCTGAAGGGAGTTCAAAGAGCCATCTGGTCAAATTCCTTTCTTTTATAGAAAAGGAAAATGAGATCCACACTTGTAAGGAAATTTTCCCAGGTTACAGAGATGATAACATCCAAAACCAGAATCCAGAAGGTTATCGCCCTTCAAGTTGGAAGGGAATTGAAATTATCCACTCCTGCTCTCCTTTATTTTACTGCTAAGGAAGCAGAATGAAGGGATGGTGACAGTAGATGGCCCCAGTTCATACAGTAAGTGGCTAAGCTAGAATTTGAACCTAGATCCTTTAACTTCAATCCAGTGTTTGCCTTAATACAGGTTGAATATCAGAGTTGGCAGAGAGAAAGGTAATGCCAGTCAGTTTTATTAAGTAGAAACACTCATAATAAAGAAATGCAGTAAGGGACAATGGAAACAGCTCAGGTCTTCTGGAACCTGAAGGAAAGGGGCATGAAAACTAGTCAAGTTTGGTCATCCTTTATAGGACGCTTACCTGGCCCATGGGAAGAATGCCTGGAGGACCCTGGGAGGCACTGGCTGGTAATTGGTATTCACATTTCCCTGGTTGTAAAGGGGGGAGAGGGCAAAAAATGTAGCGGGTTCCTTATTAACATTTTTCCCATGACACCATACTGCAATAGAGTGAGGATTCCTTTTTCATATGGTTGGGACTACAAGGTCAACAAGGTTCACTGCAACTCTTACTTAATGTGGTTCTTTATTTCATCTACTCAGAGAATCACAGAATCTAAGAGATAGGATGGACTTCAGAAGGTATCTGATTCAACCTGTTACCTGAATAAGAAAATCTTCCACAACATTTCTGAAAAGTCCACATCTAGCCTAGGCTGAACAAAATAACAACAGAGGTATCCCACTCTTCTATTTATTGCTGAGTTCTGATTGTTAGACAGGTTTTCCTTTCATCGGGCCTAGATTTGAGATCACCTGCAACAACTTAACAATAATATTACCAAAAATATTTATAGCAGCTCTTTTCTAGTTGCCAAGAACTAGGAACTAAGGGGGTTCCCACCTTAGGGAGCATGGCCAAACAAATTGTGGTATATTAATATGATGGAATATAATGAAAAATTATAGTTAACAGTTTCAGAAGAAACAGACCTCTATAAACTGTCGCAGAGTGAAGTGAGCAGAATTAGGTGAACTATTTATACAGAATTTACAAGACTTGGCAAATGAATGGCTGGGTATGGTGGGGGAGGCAGTGAATGAAGGGGGTACATGGCAGATATGAGTAAAGATTGATTCAAGTAGAGAACCTAGATAGTGTTATCCTCAACAAAAATAGGGAAGCTAGGGAAAGGAGAGGCTTTGGGCAGAAAAAAAAAACCACCATATTTTTTGGACATGATGAATTTACTATATCTACAAGTCATCCATTTATAGATATTAAATAG
Source organism: Petaurus breviceps papuanus (assembly GCF_028583685.1). Lineage (NCBI taxonomy): Eukaryota > Metazoa > Chordata > Mammalia > Diprotodontia > Petauridae > Petaurus > Petaurus breviceps. The sequence continues at coordinate 5,333,938 of NW_027185776.1, read as the reverse complement.
GGAACTGGCGATACAGTACAGGAGTTCATGTCATATTTGTGTAGGTGATGGGTGAACCCATGAAAACTGACGAATTCACCAAGACTATAGAAGAAAAAGAAAAAAAGGCCCAGGAAAGAATCCTATGGAACAATCACTTTTAAGGGATGTGACATGAATGATAACCCAGTAAAGTCAACTGAAAAGTTGCAAAACAGGATAAGCAGGTAACAGGGGGAATAACGTCTCAAAATCAAGGACAGAAGGTGAGAAAGGTCAACAGTGTCAAATGCTGTAGAAAGGTCATGAAGAAATGGAGACAGAGAAGGGGTCTTTGAATTTAGCCATCCAGATCACTGATAGCAACACCCAAAAAACCATCTGGTATTAAAAAACAGATAGGTTAAAGAAGAAAAATAAACAAGAGATTACTAGAAACAATGGAACTCAGCCCCAGTATAGTGCTTTAAGGTTTGTAAAGCACTTTATAAATATCTCATTTTTATTTTAACAACAGCCCAGAGAAGTAGGTTATTATCCCCATCTGACAGACAAGGAAACTGAGGAAGACAAGAGTTAAGTGATTTGCCCAGGGTCACATAGCTAGTAAATGTCTAATGACAGATTTGAGCTCATGTCTTCCTGACTTCATGTCTAGTCTATCCAGAGACACTTTGCTGCTTTTTAAAAGGGGGAAAACAGGGGCAGCTAGGTAGCACAGTGAATAGAGCACTGGCCCTGGATTCAGGAGGACCTGAGTTCAAATCCGGCCTCAGACACTTAACACTTACTAGCTGTGTTACCTTGGGTAAGTCACTTAACCCCCAATTGCCCTGCCCTCTCCAAAAAGGGGGGGGGGGAGATTATAATAGTATTTATATATTTTTAAAGTTCACAATGTACTTTACGTACGTTATCTCACAACAACTGAGATGGGTGCTATTTTTATCCACATTTTACATATCAGTAAACTGAGGCTGAAAGATTAAGTGACTTGCCCAGGGTGACAATGCTAGTAAGTGTCCAAGGCAGGTTTTTAACTATGGTCTTCCTGACTACAAATTTAGTACACTGTTGGGGTACCTTTTGTGCCTTATAAATAAGAAAAATAATCATGGTTTATCTTTCTACAATACTTGATATACACATACAGAGTTTTTATTATATATGTTAACTAATTTGAACCTCACAACAGCCTTGTGAGATTGGGGGAAGGGGGCAATTATCCCCATTTCACAGATGTGGAAATTAACACTCAGAGTGGAGAAGGGACTTGTCCACAGCCACAGGGCTAGTTACATGGCAAAGGCAGGACTAAAATCCCTGTCTCCTAATTTTTAGTTTCTTTAACAGTACACCCACATTGCCTTCCACCCCTGGGGGGGGGCCCTTCCCCTCCTAGGAGGCCACAGCAGAGCACTCCTCCAATTTATAACATGACAATAAAAGAACCTGAGACCATGGGAGACAAAATAAGTCATATTTCAAAAGAGAGACAAGGCCCAGAAGCAGATTATAGATCCTTGGGAACACCATGTTTCAGTGTCTGGCTCTATTTCAAACTGGCTAGACAAGTTCCCTCTGTGTTGTTTCACATGCTAACTGCTGTCCACACTAAAAAACAAAACAGAACAAAACAAGAAATAACCATTCCCCTCATCAGAGGACCATCAAAACTAAAAATTCACACAGCAAAGCTAACCTACTGTTAGCGTTTCTTATCTCTATGGCTCCCTTGCCATCCAGTCTATGGTCTAGCACAGAATAAGGATTCAATAAACCTTGCATATAAAATTGTAAGATTGGGAGGCAGCATGGTACAGAACACTAGGTCTATAGTCAGAATCTGAATTCAAATCCAGCCTGTGTTTCCCTGGGCAATTGGTTTGTCTCAGTTTCTTCAACTTCAAAATAAAGATAGTAACAGCACCTTGAAGGCTTGTTATGAAGATCAAATGAGATCATAGTTATACAAGCACTTAGCAAAGGACCTAGTGCTCTGAAGGTACTATATAAATGCTTATTTCCTCTTCTACCCTCACAATCCTGAAATCACCACCACAGTGTTGAATGACTACTAAAGAAATCATAGATTTTTGCCCCATATTATATGCCAGTTACTTATATATGTGTAATATTTTACTAGCCTATAAGCTCCATGAAAGCAGATACCATGTTTTATACACTGTTTATCTACCCCTCAAGAATGTCTCTCTACAAATTAGTTGCTTATTATAGAAAAGGAAAAATGACCAGTAGTTACTGTACAGAGCCTAAGAAATAAAAAGGTTTTTTTCATCACTGAGAAAAGACTTGACATAGTGGATTAAGTAGTAGACTTAAAATCAGGAGGCCAGGGTTTAAATCCTACCTCAGACACTCAATGTAAGGACTGGGCAAATCACAGAGCCTCTCTCATTCTTGGATTCCCCAAGAATAAGGGGATGATACTAGTACTATCCAACCCCAAGAGATGTTGAGAATAAGGTGTTTCACAACTTACCTATATAAGCACTATGCAACTATCAATTATTATCTCATTCCTATAGATCTAAGAACTAAAAGCCCTCATTTACAAACTGTGCTAATACTACCAGACAGGATATAACTTTCAGAAAATCATTCAATATCAGGGCAGGAAAGGGATCTTACAGATCATCTAAGTCAATTCACTAATTTTATAGTTGAGAAAAGTAAAAGTCAAAAAAGGGAAGGGGCGTGAGTTTTTCAATCATAGGGTAAAGAATATTTTTGTTATATGTCTCACACTCCAAAAACAATACTGATTTAAAACCTATGTACTCTGCCCTATGCCAGTTAAAATAGGAAAAACAAAAGATAGCACTTGCTCTAGAGGAATTTAAGTTCCCCCTACAAAAACTATAGATGCTACTATTACTGTATCTTTAAAAGCCAAAAGGAATATTGTAGAAAAATAAGTTTGGATTGGTAGTTCAGTATTATAGTTGTGAATGAAAAAAGCCTTTTCCCCATGGACTCAGGATACGTGGCTTTTTATTCTTTAATCAATGAGGGCCAAATGAATAAGAAAAAATAAAGATGATGATGGAGAAACTTTCTGCTGAGAATTATTTTATGAAGAAACAATATGAAGAGAATATGAAGTGCTTCTAAGGAATTGGCATTTTACACTGTGTTCTAGAAAGAGTGTTTCCTGTGATGGCTAATGACAGTACAAAGAAAATGGACAAGACATTTCCCAAGAGAATGGATTTAACTCTTATCTAGAGAAATATGAAGAGGATTCTTGAGAGGTTTTAATCAATATTTGATATGATCTGAATGGTGAAATCATTCTTGAAGAAGTCATCTGCTGTTATGGGGAGTTTAAGGTGATTCTGGCTGTGATCTTTTTCATAGTTCAAGGGAAAGAGTCTGTCAGAAAAGAATCTCTGATCTTTTCTCTGGTTTTCCTGTATTTAATCAGAGAGCAACCCTAAGTTCTTCAGGAGTCAGATCAGAACAACGTAATACTTAATACAGTACCCTCCTAGGAGAGAACAACAAAAAATATCTATACTCAGGAAGATTTGAGCAGGAAAGCACTGGGGAAAGGAGAGGAGGGAAAGAGAGAGAGGGAGAAAGAAAAAAAGAGAAAAGGTAGAGGAAGGAGAAAGAAAGAGATAGAGAGAAGGGAGAAGAAAGAGGAGGGAAGGAAAGGAGAGATGGAAGGAAAGATAAAATATGGAAGGAGGAGGAAGGAGACAGGAAGAGAAATGGAGAGGAGAAAGGGATGGGGAAAACAAAAGAAAGGGAAAGAGAGGGGAGAGAAAAATGAGAATTTCTTTTAAATCTGGCTCACAAAGCACAAAAATAAACAGGGCTTTCTTCATCTGTCTTCTAACCAGAGAGCCAATGTGACAGAATGCCAGAGGATTTGAATTCTCAGGGGCCCTCTCAAAGCTTCAGCTACCTCCTGATGACAAGAAAGGAGTGGGAAGTCTGATTCAGGCTGGTACTGGGAGTTAGAGTTGGGTGGTGGTCTTTCCCTTCTCATGGCCTGCAGATCTTTACAGATCTCTCAGGGAGTTTCATACATAGGAGGGCTGCATGTTGCCAGCCTTGGCAAGGAGAACCAAGAGTCCTGTTGTGCATATCTGGTCCCAGTTGTTCCTCCATCAAGAAATTTGAGTCCTTCCTAAAATACTGACCCCTCTATATTCACATGATATCCCAGGGTTATCCAATCCCTAACCTTCTTTACCAAATTCATAAGAAGACAGGACATCCAAAACATGATATAGGCTTATCAGTATATACACTGAATTGTCAGAACTTGGTTAGATATTGGCTTTGACATTTACTACAAAGGGGACCTTGGGCTGCTCCTCAAGGAACTACACTATCTTAATATATAAAATAATTCTAGATGATAACTACATCCTCTGGTCTTAGGTTACTTCCTTCCTGATCTCTAAGCTCTGCTGAAGCTCTGATATAATGTTAGTCTAAATAACTGTTTCAGATGTGCCACTGGATGCAATGAATTTTACTCAATCCAGCCTCTGGCCCTTAAAAAATTCTTCAAAGTTAGGAAAACTTTTAATTTGATTTAGAGAGCCTTCTTGAAATAGGAGAGGCTTCATTTTAACAGCAATCTGCAAGAATAATTCAGAGTACAAGACATCATGATTCGTTGGAAAGAACACAGTATCAGAGCCCAGAAAATCTAGAAAACCCCACCCTCAATTCTCACATTTACTTGCTGAATGACTATGGAAAAGAAGGAAAGAGAACCAGTAAATGAAACGGACTATTTCCCACTCCCCTCTCCTTCTGAACAAGTCACTACTACTCTTATGTGTGATTCAGTTTCCTCCTCTAACAAACATCAATAATACTACTTTGTACTTCCTAAATCACAGGATTACTATGAAGAAAACACTATGCATAGTACATGAATGTAATTGTGCTATAAGAAATGATGAACAGGTGGACTTCAGAAAATTCTGGAAAGCCTTATATGAACTCATGCTGAGTGAAGTGAGCAGAAGCACAAGAACACTGTTTACAGAAACAGCCACAGCATGGGATGACTGCATCCACATCCAGAAAAAGAACCATGGAGTCAGACTGCAGAGCAAAGCAGACAATTTTCTCTTTTATTTTGTTTTGCTTTTTTCCCTCCATGGTTTCTCCCATTTATTATAATTCTTCTATGTAACATGACTAATGTGAAAATGTGTTCAATAGGAATGTTTGTGTAGAGCCCATGTCAGATTGCATGCAATCTTGGGGAGGGAGGGAAAAGGGAAGGAGAGAAAACTTAAACCTTATAGAAGTAAATGTTGAAAACTTAAAATAAATAAATTGGGGAAAAACGGAAAAATAAAATCAGAGCTACATTAAGGGAATTTTAAGAAACTCCTAAAAAAACAACACCACCATATTTGCTAGACAACTCCAATTACAATCCAATTAGTACTTGTTCTTTGAGTGATGTCTGAGGTTGGATTTGAACTAAGGTTCTCCTGATCCAGGGCCAGTGCTCTATTCACTGTGCCACCTAGCTGTCCCATGCATGTATATTTTTAAACTAGTTGTAGATAAAAATTTTGAATTTTCACATTTGTAACTTTCTTTTACTATTTTCCTTTGTATAGGAAAACATTCTCTTTTTTTGTATTCCTAAAATTCAGGATAAAAAAAATTAAAAGGTAGAAAAAGGCCAAGTCCCTAGACAATCTCCCAATTCTTCTCTTTTAATACCTAGAAGTATTCAAGTGCTCTCTTCCCCTTTGGGGATTGCACAAATCAGTAAAAAGACAGACCATTTTTCTTTTAATATTAAACCTCACAGTGATCTCCAGATAAATAGGAGACTCCTAACACTAACTTTTAGCTTCTCTGCCTAATATACAGCCCTTAGCCTCAGTTGTATAGTTAAAAGGTGTGATCCATCTAAGATTGAAATCTTGGATGGATTTTATTGTCATAATCATTATTATCAATTATCTCATTCTCATCTATTTCATAGAGTTTGGGTAGAAATGGATCCATGATACTATTCTGATATTATCATTGATGATTCATGTTCTGCAGGCTATTGTACAACAGATGAATAAACTGGTTGCCTTTTATATCAGCTCACTTGTGTATACTTAATGAAAGCCATCTTCAGGATAACACCAAAAGTAGACAAAACAACATGGATTGCATATACTATGTTTCCAAAGGTTTTAATTGCTTTGTCCAGGTCTCTAAATTTTGAAAGCCTTTCATTCTTTGCAGCTTGGACAATGTTACTACTTTGCTTCATTATTATTCCATATTTCTAAAGAACTTTTACCAAACTTTACAAAGTGTTTTTCTCACAGCAATCCTGCAAGTAGAATCACTTCATTTTGAGGAAGAGGACAACTGAAGCTGAGAGATATCAAATGACTTGTCCATGGGAATATAATGGTAATCACCATTAGAAGCAGAGGCTCAAAACCAGGTTTTCTGACTCCAGGTTCAGCACTCTTTCCTAATTATTCCACAAGACTTCTCACATTTTAATATGAATCACTCTGTCAAGAGAAGAATAACAACACTTGTCCCATTGTATTTACAGTTATCCCTTCCATATCGTGGGGTTGGGGGAGGTGGGGACCCCTCCCCATCTGGAAAATCCACGTAAAAATTTTTTACTCTCCCTTCATACCAGAGAAGTCTGAATTTTATATTTTTTAAAATGTTGATTTTATACAATATTATACATATATTTTATGCATTTCTGAGTTTCTAAACTGCTTCTGTGCAGGCTGCTGGTCTTCACATGTCATCTGTGGCTTCCACAAAACTCCCAAAATATTCTCATTTATTTTCTCATACCGACTTGCGATACAGCAGAACTGCAAATGGGAAAGTGATGAGGTAGAAGGGATAACTAGCTGTACTGTTGTTCAGGTCTGAATTTTCTTGTTTTCATAAGTCAGTCACACCTTAGCTATAGTGTTTTCTAACCCTTAGCTCTGAGCAGCTATTACTGGTGGAGGGGACAACACACAAGCTCCCAACCTACCCTCTCCTCAACACCCAAACAGGAAACCTTCAACTCTCTATTTTACCCAGGTAGCTCCAAGCACTGAGAATCCCCTTCCTGCCCCCAAGTAATCTATGTTAAAAGGCATCTCTATAAAAGGTATTTCCTTTGCTTGAAAGGTAGTCCAGCCTCCTAGATCAGGTAAAGAATTGAAACAGTTGTGAAGGTAATTATAATTCCAAGGAACCTTTAAAAGCTTCATCTACTAAAAGGAAAGCTGTGCCACTTTGAATTGTTTTAATTATACAATGAAACTTAAAATGTAATTAAAGAAGCCTACCATATGTTGAAAACAGCTCCCATGCCTCCAGGAGTAACAGAAAAGGAAGTGACAAATCTGCTTCTCTGAAAGTGAACTCAAATTTGACACGCAGAACACAAGCTGTTCATGTACATTTTTAATTCTCTTATGATTTAACTATAGCCCATGCTGATGGAAGATGCAGCAGGCAATGGCAAAGTAGGAAAGGACACTGGACTAAGTTCTGAAAATCTGAGTTTTATCCCAAGGGATTGGAGTGTTCTTAAAGAATACTTCTCCTTCCTTCAAGATACGGTTCAAGGGGTGGCTAGGTGGCAGATAGAACACTGGCCCTGGAGTCAGCAGGACCCGAGTTCAAATCCAGCCTCAGAGATTTAACTTACTAGCTATGTGACCTTGGGTAAGTCACTTAACCCCAACTGCCCTGCCCTCCCCCCCCAAAAGGGCAAAGATATGGTTCAATAACTTCCTTCTACATGAAGCCTTTCTTCTTAAAGTCTCAGCTAAAATTTCACCTTTTACTAGAAGTCTTTCTCTGTCTTTCTTACTGCTACTACCACTGTAACTACCATGATCATTATCACTAACATATACAGAGCCCTACTATGTTCCAGGCATTGTGCTTTACACATATAATTTCATTTGACCCTCACAACAAACTCTGAGAGTTAGGTGCTATTTTTGGTAAACTGTGGCAGACAGAGGTTAAGTGATCTGCCTAAGGCCAAACAGCTAGTCTGAGAACACAGCTGAACTGGGGTCTTCCAGAATCTAGGGCTCTAACTGTTACACAATCTACCTTGACCCCTAGAATATCCCCGATTTATCTATATCTACAGACATGGATACAGATATATCTTGTTTGTTCATAGCTGCTTGCGTGTTGTCTCCCTAATTAATTGGAGCTGTTTTCTACCTTTCATTGTATCCCAGATGCTCAGCGGTCAGCACAGAGCCTGGCATCGTATCCCATGACCCCAAGGACCATAATGTCCATATAGTTTTCTTGGCAAAGATACTGGAGTGGTCTGCCATTACCTTCTCTAGTAGATTAAGGCAAATAGAAGTCTAAGTGACTTGCCCAGGATAACCTAGTAAGTGTCTGAGATCACATTTAACATCAGGTCTTTCTGACTCCAGGCCCAGCAGCTCCAGATGCTGTGTCCAGATACCTGAACCTAGGACAGAATATTTCATAAATATGAGTTGACTGCTGACAGATGGACAGATAAGTCCCCCAACCGCTAGTGCCCTCCTACCCAGTCTGCCTTGCATTTCTCTCTTCATATCTGTTCCATATATAAAGAGCAGAATTAGCAAACACTTGTTGACTGATTGATCAGTAAATGAGTGAGGAGCTGGACAAAAGGATCTCAAAGGCCTACTGCAGCTCTAACCTTCCATGTTTTATGTTCAAACATGTTCATCCATTTGGCCTAATGATGTTAATTCTCTCATTTCTAAGAGTTGAGATTCTCTATTCCCAAAGTTCTGTGCTATAAGGTTTCTTCCAGTTCTAACATTTTTTTAAGTCTAAAAATTCATGAAGTTAGAGCATGGAATGTGCATTTACACCATCTGCTACCTAATTAAACTGAACATTTATTATTGGGGAGTACAAATTGAGGCGTTTTTCCCCCTACCAAAGGTGAAAGACATTGAGAACAAGTGACTAAAGAACATGCAAGGCTATCCAAATGGATTTCTTTGTCATGCTGTAAGCTATGTCTTCAAGCCCTAGCACTTGGAGACCCACCAGGCTTTCCTGAGTTTCTAGGTAGGGCATAACATAGGAAGACAGGTGTTTCCACAAGGGAAAATGGAATATTTCTTGTAGCCCATTTCAAACCAAGGCATTCTCTCACCAACAACACCAATGAGAACATTTTCTACCTTACTTTTTGGGTGGGAAAACATGATATAAGTATAATTTGGGGGGGGGGGGGAGCAGCTAGGTGGCCCAGTGAAAAGAGCACTGGCAGGGCAGCCAGGTAGCACAGCGAGTAAGAGCACCAGCCCCAGAGTCGGGATGACCTGGAATCGAATCCAGGCTCAGACACTTAGCACCCACCCAGGAAGACCTGTCCATGTAACTCTGAGCAAGTTACTTAACCCCAACTGCTTAGGGGTGGCCAGGTAGCACAGTGAGTAAGCACCGGCCCCAGAGTCGGGATGACCTGAAGATCAAATCCAGGCTCAGACACTTAGCACCACACCCAGAAATAACTGGCTGTGTAACCTTGATCAAGTTACTTAATCCCAACTGATTAAAAAAAAAAAAAAGAAAAGAGCACTGACCCTGGAGTCAAGAAGACCTGAGTTCAAATCCAGCCTCAGATACAAAACAAAAACTAGCCATGTGGCCTTGGGCAATTAACCCCAATTGCCCTGCCTTCCCCCCTCCAAAAGGCAAAATAATAATAATAATAATTTCTCCCCCACTGAAAAGTCACTGTCATAAACTTCTAGAAAAACGCTCTTCTGGAAAACTGAAAAGAAGGATGACTCACAAAAGAGAAGACTGAAAAGTGGGAAAAAGTAAGAAGGGAACATGAATTTGGAAGTAGAAGGATCCGTGGAAGTGATCTAGTCCAAGAAGTTAGGTTAGCAGGAGTTGAACCAAATCCTCACATTCAAAATCTGGCATTCATTTTCACTGTAATACTAACAAGTTTCTTAAGACATGACCATTCATTAGACTGAGCATCTGACCAGAATCTCTGCTATGCAACTGAACCGAAAATGAGAGAGGAAACATTAGCAGGTTGTCCAAAAGGGTCTTGAAATAAGAAGAGGCAAAAGGCTTCTGATGGATGCAGAGATGGCGCAGTGGTTAGGAGTGCTGGCCCTGGAAGACCCAACTTCAAATGTGGCCTCAAACTGTATTTGTGGTTAAGCTACCTAACCTCTGTCAATCTCAGTTTCCTCAACTATAAAATGGAGATAATAGTCGTTGTGAGGATCAAATGAAATATCTGTAAAGCACTCAACACAAAGCTTAGCACAAAGTAGGCGCTTAATAAATGCTTACTCCTTATTACCCTCATCATGGCCTCTGACCAAAGTTAACTTAAGTGCAGAGAGAAGATGATACCTTTGTAATAGAAAGAGGAATGGATTGAGTCTGAGGACCTGATTTTGAATCTCATATGAACCTTGACAAGTCATTTTACAAGTTGAGGCTACGATTCCCTTCTCTGTGGAATTCAGACTAGATCTAGAGTTTCTATGGACCAAAAAGTTCATGGAAAGATTCAAGAATTCCATGAACTTTGGTGGGAAAAAATATTACCTCTGCTTTCATTAAACTTTTAAGTGAAATTTAGTGCTTCCTTCAATTACAAATATATTTAACAAAACCACAGTACCTGTGATTTTCTCATTCATCAAAATCACATTTTCTTATCATGTTACAGTTTATTACAGATATCTCAAAATGTCATTTATATATTTATCACTACTATAGATCTCAGTCACCAAATCATATGCATTCAAAAAACTTACTGTTTACAGATGGTATCTCAATATCACTGGTTTCCTTTGTAATCCTATGGATTTTATGTGTTTAAAAACTATTATTCTCAGAAAGGGACGCAGGTATCACCAGACTGTTAAGAGAACAGGTGACTTAAAACAAGGATAAGAACCCCTGGCTGAGATGTTCTTTAGAAGCCCTTCCAGCTTTAAATCTTGAAATCCTATGATTCTTTCATTGATGATTCAAAGCGACATAAGAGACTAGAGCTAGATGCTGATCTAAAAAAATAGAAGCAAGGAGGCCTCCCATGGAAGGCCTGATGAGGGAAAAGCAAACAAGTTCCCATGTAATTTGGGCTTTAGTTAAAGGAACCAAATAAGTCTTAGGATGGTTTTACTGCCTTTGCAGAGAAAAACTAGCTACTGTGGCAAGGACCTTCCTGTCCCTAATTTCAACCAAATTAGAAGCTGCTCCTACCACAAAGATGCTAGACAAAGCAAAAAGTGGATATTTTCTCTACTCTCCAAGAGGGACAACAGAAATATGGTACAGTTAATGCATAGTAGATACAGCAATGGGCCTAGATACAGGAGCATGGAAATTCAAATCCAGCTTCAGATACTTACTAGCTGTGAGACCCTGGACAAGTCACTTATCCTGTCTGCCTCAGTTTCTAAACTGCAAAATGGGGATCATAATAGCACCTATGTCTCAGGGTTGTTGTGAAAATCAAACAAGATCATATTTGTAAAGCTCTTAGTATAGTAATGAGCACACACTTTGCACCTAACCAAGGCTTATTCTCTCCCCTCCCCTGCTGATATGGAGACAGTTTTAAAAAATTTTAAACACTGTATAGATATGGAAACAGGTGATACTAATGAAGGGTTTTATAGTTCACAAAATACTTTCCTCATGACCCTATGACCATTTTAGAGATGAGGGAACTGAGGCACTGGGAAATTAAACAGCTATAAAATGGCAGGGCCAAGATCTGAATCTAGGTTACCTTGATCCAAATCTGATGTTCTTCTGGTACTCTGAGCACAATGAAAGAAACTATTCAAAACAGATTCCCTGACCTGATTTCTACCGAATCAATAATATCATTATCAATAACAACTACTGACATCTACAGGTTGGGAAGATCAAAGGATTTAGAGCCAGAAGAGATTTTGGGAGGCCATTTAGTCAAACTCCTTCAGTTTAAAGATGAAGAAATTGATGCCCAGGGAGCATAAGTGCCCAAGGTCATACAGGTAGTGACAGAAATGTGATTTGAACCCAGGTCTCCTAACTACAAAGCCAAGGTTCTTTATGCCATAATAACTTTATATATTCTCTCTTTTGATCCTCAAGTCAACACTGTGAGGTATACAGTACAAGTACCCTTATTCCTATTTTCAATGAGAAAACTGAGGCTCAGAAGGGGTCTTCTGTTCAAGGTCACACAGGTAGTAACTGGAAAAGTCAGTATTCAAGCCTAGGTCTTTTGACTCAAAAAAAACCACTATCAAATATTCTACAATTATCAATGAATAAGGGGAAAGTCTCCTTCCTGAACATTTAAACTTAAAAGGCTATCCCTAACAACTTTCTGTGTTGAGTCCTTATGAGGAGGGGACGTTTTATTTGTACTTCTGGCTTTAGGGCAAGTCACAATCCTGCCCTTTTTGAAGGCTAAATTGGAAGGACATCCCTGGGACAAATTAGAACTTCCAACTAGTCTATGCCTACCTCCTGGAACCTTCTCCGGTACTATCATCTCTAGGTGATGGATAATTTTAAAGATGACTTTCAATCCTTTCCATGAGACAGCTAGGTGGTATGGTAGAGAACTGGGATTGGGGTCAGAAAGATTTAAGTTCAAATTCAGCCTCAGATATTTACTAAACTGTATGACCCTGAACAAGAGTGACTTATTTGCCTCAGTTTCTGCACCTGTAAAATGGAGACAATAACACCTACCTCTCAGGATTTCTGTGAGTATCAATTAAGATAATATTTGAAAGTCACTTAGAACAGTGACTGGCACTTACACTATATAAATGTGTGGTAGTGGTGGCAATGGTGGGAGGATGAGGAGTAAATGTGGATAATAGTACCCCCTACCTCCCAGAGTTCTCATAAATATCAAATAAAGTAATATTTGTAAAGCACTTAGCACAGCATCTGGCATATAGTAGGCGTTTTATAATGAACCGTTACATTATTATTATGATGATGATGATGATGTGGAAATGATGTTCTAGAATCCCTTCCTCATAAGACACTGAAAACATGCTATAACACAATTCAATGTTTAGCAAAGTTTTGGAAAAAAGACAGATCTTTCTTAATATACCTTTTAAGGGAGTTTAGTTACACAAAAAAAGGCCCTCATTACAAAGCACTCTCATCTAGAAAGTCATGGCATAGTAGAAAAGGCACAAAACAGCATCAGAAAACCTGGGTTTAGGTTCTACTTTTGCACTTACTAGCTATGTGACTTTGGGCAATTCATTTATGGGTTTCTGTCTACTCATCTGTCAAAGGAATAAATGCTCTCTGGGTGACCTCACAATCAGCCCTAACATTCTGTGACACTGATGCTGTGTGGTTCATGCTGTCTCCCTCCTCTGAGGGAAGCACAGAACCACACCACAGAAGCATGGAATCTCAGAGGACTAAGAGTCATAGAAATCATCTAATCCAAACACTTCCTTTTAAAAACTGAAGAGCAAAATAACCCATCCAAGCATCCCACAGTGATCCAACAGAATAGCTAGGCTTAGAACTTAAGTCTCCTGACTACCAGCCTCAGGATTCTTTCAAAGGCACCACATGACCTTCCTATCAGAGGAACAGAGAAATTTCAAAACAAGAGAGGTCTGAATCTTTCCAGCACAACGCAGCTAATCACCCAATAAATGTCATCCCCAAAAGAAAAGTAGAGGCACCCTGACCCACTCTCAGCAGGGCACATACTTTAGAGTTGTATTCCAAGATCAGGGATAGAGTTACACTGAACCATCCATATTCTATCATCAGATTCTCCTTTCGGCCAAAATAGGCTCAGGGATTTGAGCCCATAATCCAGACAAGAAACAAAATGAACAGGGAACCCCATGTGAGGATCCCAACATGCCTTTGCTTGTTCCCTGAGGTTGTGCTAGAAATGAGATAGAAATCACTAAGACCCCAAGTACTGTATTTAACTGATCCTGAAACAGGGCTCTCACTGTGTAACACTTATTCGGTATAGAAGAAATGTAATTCAAATATCACCAGGAGTGTTTCCAAAAAAGACAAACTGCAATAAACACTCTGGGAGAAAATAATTCCAACAAAACCGAACTGGTTGGTGGTAGATAATCAGTACCAAAAGTCCCTGGATGGGCCAGCACTGGGGAGAGGCAATTTCCTCCTCCACTTATGAAGAACAAACAGTACCCTTTAGAAGACCTTAGTTTACATGTCTTGATGTGTTTGATCAAAAGTGCCCTGACTTCTTGCTTGTCTTTTTCTCTTTTTACTTTGTTATGTAAAATGACTAGTTGATATGAGTATTACAAATTTTCAGTATTTCATTGCCTGCCTCTTTATATGGGTGAGCCAATGCCATTTAGAACCTCCCAATGTTTATGGCATCAACCAAAGGCTTCATTTATTGACACAAAGAAAGCAGCTTACTGCTCATATTACTGAACCTTACCTATATAAGCAGAGGTTACACCCCACAGGACGGTTTTTTTGGCCAAACCAAACGGTTGCCCAATTAATTTCAGTAAGCTGTGCTTGGAGGCTCCCAAAGAAGATCAGGTTTCTCACATGATTGTTCCACCAGGGATAAGCTAGCCATTCTCTCTGCAGCAAACCCAGTGGAAAACAAGGAACTCACTTAGATTGAGTATCAACTTACCTTTCATATAGGCTTCAATTTTTCGAATAAGTTCATAAGACTTGGATCGATCCAGAAGGGTCCTAATGGCAGGGAGAGGATCCAGGATGATGGTCTCAGGGTGAGCATCAATATATTCCTGAAAAGAATAATATTTTCATTTGAGAGGAAGTTAGGTAACATAGTGGACAGAATACTAGACTCAGAGGCAAGATCAGAAATTTACTAGATTAGTTTCTTCATTTGTAAAAAGTGGGAATAACAGCACCAATTTCATAAGGTTGTTGTGAAGATGAAAAGAGATAATATGTAAAGCTGTGGTGTGCAACTGTAAACTGCTATATAAATGCTAGAGAAGGAGGACGAGGAGGAAGAGGAGAAGCAGAAGAAGAATAAGTAGCAGAAGGAGGAGCAGGAAGAGGAAGAAGCAGCAGCAAAGGATATTTACTATCAGGAAGTTACAGTTCAGTTAAAGGAGTCTTACATTCTCTCCAATAATGACACAACAGCATCTTGATTCAATAGATTATTAACTGAGCTTCCATTAATAACTCTGTCACATTCGAAGGTTTTCAAAGCACTTTCCTCGCAACCACATTGTGAAATAGGAGGTATGAGTATGATTCTCATTTTACAGATAGGGTTAAGGTATTCAGAGACATGAAATGACTTGTCTAAGGTCACATAGCAAGTTTTAAATCCTAATGCTAAATCCAGTTCTAATTCAGCTAAAAGAATATATTGCCTTTTTATGTGCCAAACATCAAATCATATTTCAAAGATAAAGGAAGAAAGCATTTATTCAAGACCTACTATGGTTCCAGGCACTGTGCTAGGCAAAGTATACAGGATAAGTGTGGCACAATTACCACCTACTTACAACACCTTTGGGAGACATAGGAATCACATATACCAAACAGCTATAAATTAGAAGACAATCAAGGAGAGCTAACAAGCTCAAGTTTCTCACTTTAGTTCAGTCATGACACTAGACCAACTGCTACTCTGCAATGTCCGCAAGTGCTTCCTACTGTCCACTAAGCAAAAGTTTAAAACTCTAGGGGCGGCCAGGTGGCGCAGTGAGTAAGAGCGCCAGACCAGGAGTCAGGAGACCCGGGATCGGTTCCAGCCTCAGATACTTGGCACCCACACAAAATAACAGGCCATGTAACCTTGAGCAAGTTACTTAATCCCAATTGCTTTAAAAAAAAAAAAGGTTTAAAACTCTAGTGCTTAATATGCAAGTTATACCACAAGTGGTATCCCTACCTTTTCAATCTTATTACATAAGAATGAGAACCCACAATATCTAGCTGGCCTAGGAAACTGACAATGCTTTATTGTCAACACTGTTCCTACTGTGCTGTCCCTCCCATGTCTCTCCTCATCTCCTTTCCACCCCACATAGCTCTGGGAAAAGAAATCCAAGCAATACTATCATACCTTCTAAAAAGGGTGAGTCACTGAACTGCCTGATGGCTGCACCCACACCCCCTCATGACTTTCCAGAACAAAATATCCTTAGGTGATGACTCCTCATTTACATTACTTGAATTGAAAAATGAGAGGCAAGGATAATAATAACCACAACGACCACCACAACAATAAAATAATAAAAACAATAACAGCAACAACAACAATAACTAACATTTATATAGCTCTTTAAAGTCTACCAAGCACTTACAAATATTATTTTGTACTCCCAACACTGAAAGGCAGGTACTACTACTGGTATAAGCTTATTAAAAGTGTTATACATGTGTTTATATGATGTGTATGTGTGTGTGTAATATATTAACACTATTGTTCTTCAGTTGTGTCCAGTTCCTTGTGACCCCATTTGGAGTTTTCTGGGCAAGACATAGCAGGGGTTTGCCATTTCCTTCTCCAGCTCATTTTACAGATGATGAAACTAAGACAAAAAGGGTTAAGTGACTTGACCAGGGTCACACAGCTAGTAAGTATATAGACCCACACTTGAACTCAGGTCTTCCTGACTAAAGACCCCACACTCCATTCACTGTACCACCTAGGTGCCATATATTAATATAAAGTGTTACAATTCTACATTAATAATAATAATAATAGCTGATATTTGTATAATGCTTACTATGTGCCAGGCACTGTGCTTGACAATACTGTGTTTTAACAACATAATAATAATGATAGTCAACATTTAAATATTTATACTATGTACTTGTCACTGTGCTAAGTACTTTACAATTATTATCTCATTCAAGTCTCACAACAACCCTGGGAGGTAGATGCTGCTATTGTCCCCACTTTATAGACCTTAAAAACTGTAAACAGAGAGTAAATTACTTGCCCAGAGTCAAACAGTAAGTGCCTGAGGCAGAATTTGAACTTGGGTCTTCTGGACTCCAGGCCCAATCCTCTATCCACTGTACCACCTAGCTGCCTCCACAGTGCATGGAGGCTTCATCCTCAGAGATGGGTTCAAGTCCTACCTCTGATCATAAAGGCCATAGGATCCTGGGCAAGTCACTTAACCTTTGCAATCCCTTGGGCAACTCTAAATGGCTTTTAAGATGCAAACCCACTTGCTGATATGCATTGATAGATGGAGCCTCAGAACTGGGAACTTTCTGCCTTGATGAAATGACAGGTCCAGATAAGGGGTGGGGGTTGGGGGGAGAGGAGAGATGGGGAGAGAGGAAGTATAGCATTCCCTTAACCAACCAATCTACTAATCACAAAGGAAAATCTACTCAAGCCTAGTTTGGCTAGACCTAGTCTTGGGACCTTAGCTAGATGGCAATCACCATTTCTTTAAAGTGTTCACACTGTAGCTCTTTAATAATCTATTCTAGTATGTTGCCAGGAACAGATGTCAAGCTTATTGGTTTTTAGTTTCCCTGATTCACGTCTTTCACCCTTTTTGAAAATGAGAACATTTGCCTATATCCAGGCTTCTAGCACTGCTCTATTTCTCTAGAGGTTCTGTAACGACATATCTCTAAGTACCTTTATTATGTAAAAAATAATTCATCCAGGCCAGGTGACTTTAACACATTTAAACATCCTTGATACTTTTCAAAGTGCTTTTCACATAAGTCTTGTTATGTATACTCAAACCAGCTTGTGACATACAGTAGGATATTTTATATCCTTATTTTACAGAAAAGTGCACTAAGGCTCAGAGATGAGATGTGTCTTGTCCAAGATCCCATAGCTAGCTAATAAACGGAGCAAAAAAATCAAGTTCTCACACTCCCAAGCCAGAGCTTCTTCCACAATACGATGATGTCTCCCCTTGAACAAATGTTCTCATGTACCATGTTTCTAATCACAAAGCCATCACCTTTACCATGAGCATATGCTGGAGAATAGGATGGATGACAAAAGAAGCAAAGTAGTAGTCTAATAGTCCTGTTTTCTTGATTTTCATCTGTTATCTATTACATTATCACCTAGCCCAATAAATAGGCCTATCACTTCCTTTTTCTTTTTAGTCTGACTATACCTTTAAAAAAATTTTAAGACTGCAAAGACAAAGACTCTGGAGTCCTACTATCCTCAGAGGGAGAAACCAAATTCAGAGGGAGACAATGTTGACTCCACACCCACAGCTGAAGCATCAATAGGGAATGGTTCCCAAGCACAGAAAGCTTTCCTAGATGAGCTCAAAAGGAACTTTGAAAACCAAATGAGAGAGATAGAAGACAAAATGAATAATTCTTTTAAAATCAAAACTGCAAAATTAGAAAAATATTATAATGAAGAAAACATCTCCTTAAAAAGAAATGGGTGATATGGAAAAGGAGCTCCAAAAACTAACCAAGGAAAATAATTCGATAAAAAGTAAAATCAACCAAATTGAATAAAATAACTCTATGAGGAACCAAGAATTAGTCAAACAAAACAACAATAATGTAAAATCAGAAAAAGAAGTAAAATATCTCAATGGAAAAATAACTGACCTGGAAAACAGATCCAGGAGAGATAATCTGAGAATCACAGCCCTACCAGAAAATCATGATGAAAAACTGAGCCTGGACAACATCCTCCAAGAGCTCATCAAGGAAAACTGCCCTGAGATACTAGAACCTGAGGGTAAAATAGAAATCAAAAGAATCCACCGGACACCTCCTGAGAGAGATCCCAAACTGAAAAGTCCTCGAAAGGCTGTGGCCAAACACCAGTACTAGGTAAAAGAGAAAATACTTCAAGCGACGGGAAAGAAACAATTCAAATATCAAGGAACCACAGTGAGGATCGCACAGGATTTGGCAGCCTCTATGCTGAAAGATCGGAGGCACTGGAATACAATTTTTCGAAAAGCAAAAGAGCTCAGGTTACAACCAAGGATCACCTACCCAGCGAGACTGAGCATATTCTTCCAGGCAAAGAGATGGTCATCCAATGATATAACAGATTTCCAGACCTTCCTGATGAAAAAGCCAGAACTCAATGGAAAATTCAACCTCCAATTACAAGATGCAAAAGAGACATAGAAAGGTAAACAAGGAAAACACACACACACACACACACACAGTTAAGAGCTAACTGTTTAAAGACAAGTAGAGGGTATAAGTATAAATTACACAAAATGATGATTAAAAAAAATCTTATTGGGGCAGCTAAGTGGCGCAGCGAGTAAAAGCACTGCCCCGGGAGTCAGGAGGACCCGAGGTTGGTTCAGGCCTCAGACACTTAACACCCACACACACCAAAACTAAAACTAAAACTAGCCATGTAACCTTGGGCAAGTTACTTAACCCCAACTGCCCTCCAAAAGGCAAAAAAAAAAAATCTTATTAAGGGCTACAAAGGGACTACAATGGAAGAAGAGAGATAAAGTGGAAAAGGGTAAATTATGCCACACAAAGAGGCATAAAAAAATATATAGCATTGGGAAAAAAGGGAGGGAGATGAGTATTATATGAGCTTTTCCTTCATTGGTTCTGGTGCAAGGAGGGAATAACACAATCAGTTAAGCATAGAACTATGGAGAAGAGATGCAAAACGTATCATATTAGAGGGAAAGCGGGGAAGGAGAGAAGCTTCACATGAGATTTGTTCCTGTCACTCTTGGTGAGAGGGGGAAAGGGCTACAAAAGGGGAAAAGGGCGGAGGGGAGTAGTTAGTGAGGGAAGAAGGGTGAAGAGAAGGAAAAGGGAGGGGGCAAAGGAAAACTATTAAGGAGGGGAAGGGAGAAGGGGAGGAAAATTATAAGCATAAACGGGAGGGAACAGGATGGAGGGAAAGAAACAGGTAATAATCATAACTGTGAATGTGAAAGGAATGAACTCTCCCATAAAACGGAGGCGGATAGCAGAATGGATTAAAAACCATAATCCTACAATATGGTGTTTACAAGAAACACATCTTAAACAGAGGGATACACACAAGGTAAAGGTAAAAGGCTGGAGTAAAATGTATCATGCCTCAGCTAAAGTAAAAAAAGCAGGGGTAGCAATCCTTATCTCAGATAAAGCAAAAGCAAAAATTGATCTAATTAAAAGAGATCAGGGGGTGGCTAGGTGGTACAGTGAGTAAGAGTGCCAGCCCGGAGTCAGGAGGACCCTGGATTGATTCCGCCTCAGATACTTAACACCCACACAAAAAACTGGCCATGTAATCTTGGGCAAGTTACTTAAACTCAACTGCTTTTTAAAAAACAAATAAATAAATAAAAGAGATCAGGAAGGAAACTATATCCTGTTAAAAGGCACCATCGAGAATGAAGCAACATCATTACTTAACATATATGCACCAAGTGGTATAGCATCCAAATTCATCCAAATTCCTAGAGGAGAAGGTAAGGGAATTAGAGGAAGAAATGGATGGCAAAACTATACTAGTGGGGGACCTTAATCTCCCCCTCTCTGAACTTGATAAATCCAACCTAAAAATAAACAAGAAAGAAGTTAAGGAGGTGAATAGAATTTTAGAGAGTGTAGGTATGATAGATCTCTGGAGAAAACTGAATGGGGATAAAAAGGAATATACCTTCTTCTCAGTGGTACATGGCACATACACAAAAATCAACCATGTACTAAGACATAAAAACCTCACAATTCAGTGCAGAAAGGTAGAAATAATAAATGCATCATTCTCAGATCATGATGCAATAAAAATCATATGCAATAAAGGGCCATGGAAAGACAGACTAAAACTAATTGGAAACTAAACAATTTAATCCTAAAAAACAAGTGAGTCAGACAAGAAATCACAGAAACAATCAGTAACTTCATTCAAGAGAATGACAACAATGAGACATTATACCGTATTTCCCCGATAATAAGACACTGTCTTATTTTTTTGGACAGAAAAACACCAGAGGGCTTATTTTAATGAACATTGACAGCAATTTTAATAAACAGGTAAATGTGAACAGAAAAATGTACCAGCAAGCAAATCACTGGGGAAGAACAGGATGACGCGCTCACTGCTGCAGCTCTGATTGGATGCGGCTCGGAGCGCGGCGTGCGTTTCACCCCGGGGGGGGGGGGGGGCAGTGCGTGTAGCGCAGGGGATCACCTTCACTACAGTAGCAATCTCAATAGGGCTTATTTTAGAGGAATCTTACACAGTAAGGGGAGGGCTTATTTTTGGGATAGGTCTTATTATCGGGGAAACATGGTACCAAAACTTGTGGGATGCAGCAAAGGCAATTCTTAGGGGAAGTTTTATATCCCTGATTGCATACATGAATTAGAGAAAATATATATAAATACATGCATAAATTAGAGAAAAGGGAGGTCAATGAAATAGGCATGCAATTGAAAAAGCTAGAAAAAGAACAAATTGAAAATTCCCAATTAAATACTAAATTAGAAATACTGAAAACCAGAGGAGAAATTAATAAAATTGAAATTAAGAAAACTATTGAATTAATAAATAAAACTAAGAGCTGGTTTTATGAAAAAAAATAAAATTGATAGACCCTTAGTCAATATGATAAAAAAAAAAGAAGAAAACCAAATTATGAGTATCAAAAATGAAAAAGGTGAATCTACCATCAATAAAGAGGAAATTAAAACAATAATTAGGAATTATTTTGCCCAGTTGTATGCATATAAACTTGACAATCTTAGTGAAATGGATGAATATTTATAAAAATATAAGTTGCCCAGATTAACTGAAGAGAAAGTAAATTACTTAAATTTACTTTTATTTCTCAGAAAAAGAAATCGAACAAGTCATCAGTGAACTCCCTAGGAAAAAATCTCCAGGGCCAGATGGATTTACTAGTGAATTCTATCAAATATTTAAAGAACAATTGATTCCAATACTCTACAAACTATTTGGGAAAATTAGTGAAGGAATCCTACCAAATTCTTTTTATGACACAAATACGGTACTGATACCTAAATCAGGAAGAGATAAAACAGAGAAAAAAAATTATAGACCAATTTCCTTCATGAATATAGATGCAAAAATTTTAAATAAAATATTAGCAAAAAAACAACAGCAATTTATCACAAGAACAATACACTTTGATCAGGTATGATTTATTCCAGGAATGCAAGGATTATTTAATATTAGGAAAACCATCAGTATAAATTGATCATATCAACAATAAAACTAGCAAAAACCACATGATTATCTCAATAGATGTAGAAAAGGCTTTTGAAAAAATACAACATCAATTCCTATTAAAAACACTAGAAAGTACAGGAATAAATGGAGCCTTCCTTAAAATAATAGGTAGCATCTATTTAAAGCCATCAGCAAGTATTACATGTAATGGGGAGAAACTAGAAGCATTTCCAATAAGATCAGGAGTGAAACAAGGATGTCCACCATCACCCCTCTTATTCAATCTGGTACTAGAAATATTAGCAGTAGCAATTAGAGAACAAAAAGAAATCAAAGGAATCAAATTAGGCAAAGAAGAGTCCAAGCTATCAGTCTTTGCAGATGATATGATGATATACTTAGAGAATCCTAGAGAATCAAGTAAAAAACTACTTGAGACAATAAATAAATTTGGCAAAGTTGCAGGATATAAAATAAACCCACATAAATCCTCGGCATTCCTGTATATTTCTAATGAAATTCAACAGCAAGAGATAGAAAGAGAAATCCCATTTAAAGTTACTGTAGACATTATAAAATATTTGGGGATCTACCTGCCAAAACAAACCTAAGACCTATATGAATACAACTACAAAACACTTCACACAAATCAAGTCACATCTAACTAATTGGAAAGACATGAATTGCTCATGGCTGGGTCAAGCTAATATAATAAAAATGACAATTTTACCTAAATTAAATTATATATTTAGTGCCATACCAATCAGTTTACCAA
This sequence comes from Petaurus breviceps papuanus, assembly GCF_028583685.1. Taxonomy (NCBI): domain Eukaryota; kingdom Metazoa; phylum Chordata; class Mammalia; order Diprotodontia; family Petauridae; genus Petaurus; species Petaurus breviceps. Next base: position 5,311,010 of record NW_027185776.1, on the reverse strand, counting down.
AAAACTACCTTATAGAGCTAAAAAAATAGTAACAAAATTCATTTGGAAGAACAAAAGGTCCAGAATATCAAGGGAATTAATGAAAAGAAATGCTAGGGATGGTGGACTAGCTATACCAGATTTTAATCTGTATTATAAAGCAGCAGTCCTCAAAACTACTTGGTACTGGCTGAGGAAAAGAGTAGTAGATCAATGGAATAGATGGGGTACACAAGACTCAGCAGTCAATGACTATAGTAATCTATTGTTTGATAGACCCAAAGAACCCAGTTTTTGGGATAAGAACTCACTATCTGACAAAAACTGCTGGGAAAACTGGAATATAGTATGGCAGAAATTGAGTATAGACCATTATCTAACACCATATACCAAAATCAAGTCTAAATGGGTGCATGATCTAGGTATAAAGGCTGATACTGTAAGCAATCTGGGAAAGCAAGGAATAGTTTACCTGTCAGATTTGTGAAGAGGGGAAGACTTTATAACCAAACAACAATTAGAGGGCATTATAAAATGCAATATGGATAATTTTGATTACATTAAATTGAAAAGCTTCTATACAAAGCCAGTGTAACTGGATTAGGAGGGAAGTGGAAAATTGGGAAAGAAATTTTACAACCTATATCACTGATAAAAGACTCATTTCTAAAATATACAGAGAACTGAGTCAAATCTATAAGAACACAAGTCATTCCCCAATTGATAAATGGTCAATGGATACGAACAGGAAGTTTTCAGAGGAAGAAATTAAAGATATTTATAAGCATATGAAAAAATGCTCTAAATCACTATTGATTAGAGAAATGCAAATCAAAACAACTCTGAGGTACCACATCTCACCAGTCATATTGGCTAAGATGACAAAACAGGAAAATGACAAATGTTGGAGAGGATGTGGATAAATTAGAACACTAATGCATTGCTGGTGGAGTTGTGAACTGATCCAACCATTCTGGAGAGCAATTATGCTGCAATTATGCCCAAAGGGCTAAAAATAATTTCATACCCTTTGACCCAGCAATACCACTTCTAGGGCTGTATCCCAAAGAGATCATAGAAGTGGGAAGACCCATTTGTACAAAAATATTTATAGCAGCTCTTTTTGTGGTGGCAAAGAACTGGAAATTAAGGGGCTGCCCATCAATTGGGGAATGCTGAACAAGTTGTGGTATATGCATGTTATGGAATACTATGGTGCTATAAGAAACGAGGAGCAGATAGACTTCATATTTACCTGGAGAGGCTTATACGAACTGAAGCTGAGTGAGAAGAGTAGAGCCAGGAGGAATTTGTACACAGTTACAGACACAATGTATGTGTGACCACCAACTTTGATAGACTGGACTCTTCTCAGCAATCCAGGGTTATAAGTCAACCCCAAAAGACTCATGATGGAGAGAGAATAAGAACTGAGTTTGAACCCAGACTGAAGCAAACTATCTGCTCTTTTTCTTTTTCTTGTTTGGTTTGGTTTCCTCTTTCCCATTCTTCATTCCATCTGATACAATCCTTCTTTATAACCTGACCAATGCCCAGTGTGAAAGTATTTGCAGATACTATACTTGATTGTATGCCGCCATGGAGTGGGGGAGAGAAGAGGGAGAGAAAATTTGAAACTCAAGGAATTGTGGAAATGAATCTTGTAAACTAAAAGTAAACAAATTAATAAAGACCAAAAAATAAAAAAAAAGGGGGGGTGTGTGATAGTAATGGAATATAAAGATTCCCCTGTATTGGCTTGGTTTTCAAATTGATTGTGTTAAAACCCAGAGCTTGTTAATCCCACCTGTGGGATGGACTTGTTGATGTGAAAAGAAAGTCCTGAACTGGGAGGAGCGGGTGACATAGATTTGGAGAGACACAAGAGAAAGGCAGAAGAACTTTTTGGAAGCAGCACCCTCGTGGAGGCAGAGAGAGACTGAGAGGATTGCTGAGGGCCACTTTGAATTGGCCTGGACTTTTGAGACCTGCCCCTGGAGCTGCCAAGGACTGAGGAGACATGGCTGTTTTGCTGGTACTTTGTCTGTCTGTTTTGATGTTGTTTTGCCAGATTTGTCCACTGGTGAAAGACAGTCTTTTTGTTGAAGAAGTCCTGGAACCTGGCTGTTGGCTAAGAGCTCTTGAGACTGTCCTGCAGACAGAGAGTGAATGCTGTCCACTGGTGAAGGACAGTGCTGTTGTTGCAGGAGTCTGGGAACCTTTCTGTTGGTTCAGAAGCCCTGAAGAAGGATTTTCTTGTTGTATGTTTACAGAAATCCTGGGAGAGGGTTTTGCTAATGTTTTCAGGGGTTCTAGGACTGTTCTGCACACAGAGGATGAATTAATGAAGAAACTGCCAATGTATCTTGTGGCCTTGCTAAGCCTTGTCTCCCCAGGAACTAAGATTGCTGAGAACTTGCCAGTGTCAAGATGAAGAAAAGACCTCCATTTGGGTATTAAGTGCTGTGCTTAAACTTGATGTAACTCTGGGGTAGATTCAATTGTGATCCAGGGGTGGGGAACTTTTGACCTTTTTGTGTTCTATGATTGAACAAATGAATGTACTTTACTTATGATTGGAGACTAATCTCCATTTGAGAAGAGGGGCTTTGTGATGGACTAAATGAAGGTACAGACTAGGGGTGGAGTAGTATTTAGAACTGGGACTTTGTAATTGATTGAATGAATGTAAAATCCTGGGGTGGGGTAGTACTTGGAGATTATTTAATCACACTTAGTAAATGCTGTATTTTGAATGATGTCATATTTTGATCTTCTCTGTTCTTGATTTGTCATGGAATAAGATGGAGAGCACCTATGCTGGTATTCTGAACCTTGGGAAGTTGCCCCTGCTTGGCATTACATTACAGGGGGGGGAAGAAAATTTTTAAGTCTTTTTGTATGATGTACTTAGCCTTTTCTTTTAAATAAGATCCAACTCACCTGGTTTGGGTTTTGCCCAACCTAACATTATTTTCAAAGACCTTATCATTCTGAACAGGGGAACACACATTTTCAGAAATAAAGTCTAGTCATGGCCAGCTAAGGGGTCATGATGTCACAAAGCCTTGCTTTATATCTCCTGATTAAAAGAGAGTTCCTCCAATTATCTCTAGATCATTTTGTCTAGCTTTTTGTTTTCCATTTACTGACATTTACCTTGAATCTCACTTATAAGTGAAATGTCCTATACATTGTCAGTTCTTTGAGAGAATGGACTAGGTCATTTTTTCATCTTTATATTCTCTATATATGCATTCCACATGGAAAAATACATGGTACAGTCACTAAGTGTTATCTATGGGAGATCAATAACAAAAGGAGAAGTATGGGCTATAGAGCTAAAGTAGGTAGGTACTAAAAAATTCCATTACACACACAGTGAAAACTTATAAAGTGCCAAACACTGTGCTGAAACAGTACAAAAAATCATCTCATTTGATCCTCACAACAACCCTGGGGCTATTATTATCCTCATTTTATGGATGAGGAAACTGAGGCAAACAGGTTAAGTAATAATAGCTAACATTTATAAGCAATCACTATGTGTCAGGCACTAAGTACTTTACATGTATTACATCATTTGAGTCTCACAACAAGCTCGAGAGGTAGGTGCTATGAAGAAACTGAGACAAACAGAGGTTAAGTGACTTGCCCAGGATCACACAGTGAGGAAGAATAGGAGGCTGGATTTGGACTCAGTTATTCCTGAATCCAGGCCCAGTGCTATCTCCACCATACCACCAAGCTACCCTAGCATTTGAATTTAAGTTTTAACTGTCAAAAGTCTTAGTAAGCACCTATGATATCTTTACCTCCTTCTGCTGAAATATCATATTCAAGGAAACCTACAAAACACCACGCTGAAAAGTCTCTACACCACAATCTTCCAAACAAAAGGCAATGAGAATTCAAGAAATAAACAATTACCCCCAAATCATAACAAGATAAATCACAATTCATCAAGACAGAATTGTTTTTCATTAGATTACATGAAGGGAATATTTCAATTAGGAATAAGGCCATATGTGTTTCCTTACACACAACACAACCAGGAATTTTTTCTGGCTGTCTCCCATACCTGGAATGTTCTCTCTCCTCATCTCCACCTCCTGGCATCCCGGGTTGCCATCAACTCTTACCCAAAACCTCACCTGCTTTAAAAAATCTTTCTCAGTTCTCCTTAATTCTAATGTCTTCCTTCAGGGACTAACCTCCACCTACCTTATCCTGCATAACTGCTTGCATATTGTCACATGAGCTCCTTGAGAACAAGGACTGTGTTCTGCCTTTTTTTTTTTCTTTTTGGCATCCTAAACACTTAACACAGTGCCTGGCACAAAGCAGCCATTTAATAAATGATTACTGGCTGACTGCAACCTCTGGTGGTCTAGTGATTAAAATCCAGTGTTTTCCCCACTGTGGCCCAGGCTTCTTTCTCAGTCACAAGTCTTTGAGAGTCATCATGGTGTAGTCCAGACCTGTCAAATACAAACCACCCCACTGTGCTACAGCAAACCAGATTAAAATGTAATTGTGAAATATGTAACAAAATTTTTATAAATTATAGAAATGCAAATAGAAAGAAAAACTACACCCCCCCGCCCCAAAAGTAACAAAATTATAATGATCAAGCAGGGCTTGAATGAAAGGGTATGAGAAACTACCTCCAACCTACACCATCATGGAGGTAGGAGGTCCACAAGTATTATACATTGCACACGTTTCTGGACTTTTTGAATGCATGAATCAGTTGTGCTAACTGCTTTTTTCCTTTCTTAAAAAAATACATAGGGGCAGCTAGGCAGGCAGTGAATAGAGCACCTGCCCTAGAGGCAGGAGGACCTGAGTTCAAATAAGGCCCCAGACACTTAAAACACAAAACTAGCCATGTGACCTTGGGCAAATCACAACCCCAATTGCCCTGCCTCCCCCCCCCAAAAAAAAAACAAAAACAAAACAAACAAACAAAAAAACTAGTCATGAGATCATTTTCTGGGAGGGGAAAGAGGGGATCAGTGGAATAACTACAGTGCAGTAAGAAACAGAAAACAGTCTGTTTTTATTTGAGCTTGAGACCATGGAGATAAGTGCATATGGTGCTAGACCTTGGCATCAGAAAGACCTGGATTCAAATCTCACCTCTAGTATTACCTAGCCATGTGACCATGGACAAGTTATTTCTATGAACCTATCTACTCCTCTATAAAGCCAGGGAGCTGGACCAGATGGGTTTTATGGACTCTTCTATCTCTGTTAGGAGATACCTTCTGGGAGGCTTTTTAGTCCCAACCCTTCCACTAACTTATATAACCATCGTGAAATGACCCTGCCTGATTTTTTTGCAGGAAAGAAGAGAGTGGAAGGGTTGTTACTATTAGTAGTCCAGATTCAGCCCATAAGGACTCTGCACAGAACCAGAACAATAGGCAGCATGTTTCTTAGTGACCAAACTTCATCCAAGGTCAAGGCATCAGATACTAGGCCCTTGCAAGATCCACAGGAATTGAATTAAACACTACACCCCTACTACAAGATATCTTTGAACTATTCATTCATCACCTCTTGCCATTTAGGGATGAGGTCTAAAAAAAGAAAAAATAAACCAAACTTTTGTTGAATTTGAATTATGAATATGAATTGGATAAGGCCTTAAGAGGCCTAACACTGGTGCCCTGTGCTGAATAACAAAAAACGGTGACATCACCGTTCTATTATCACAAGACTCTTGTGGGTGACAGCCCCAAATCAAAATGACATTTTATCTATCCCAGTCCCTAGGCCTCTACTAATCCCTCACCAGCTGAATACCACTTTCTGCTCTTACCTCTAACTCGCCCTCATCCCATCCTACTCTCATCTTCCGCTTCCATTAGACACTCTGAAACACCTATTCTAAATGAACAAACTCCCTTTTCACCATCTTCCTTACATCAAGAGAGTCTTCCTCTTAACAGAACACAAAACTTTCCTGGCCAACAAATGCAGTGTCACACTCCCTGGGTCAGGAAGAAATCAGGTGCACGCCTTGATTCTTGAGAACCATCCTACATTGACATAACTCTGAAAAATTCTTGATCTGAGGTTCTTGTCATTCATCAATACTGCCCTTAATCGGGGACTGGATACAGTTATCTACTAGCCCCCAGCTAGCTGCACTGCTGCAGGTATCAAGGAGTTCTGTGCTGCTGGACAAAATATTTAAGCTCTTTCCTCATCTGCTTAAAAAAAAAAAACCCACTGGGGAACATAATAGGTCCCATCTCTTATGAGGATCCAATGAAATAACATATAAAGCACTTTGCAAACCTTAAAGGATATGTAATTTCTGGCTCTTATTACCTTTTCATTTCTTTTTTTTTCTTTTTTTTTTTTTTGGCTTTTTGGAGGGGGGAGGGCAGGGCAATTGCTCAAGGTCACATGTCTAGTAAGTGTTAAGTGTCTGAGGCCGCATTTGAACTCAGATCCTCCTGACTCCAGGGCCAGTGATCTATTCACTGCACCAACTAGCTGCCCCCTTTCATTTCTTTTTTAAAAGGCAAGCAGGTGGCTCAGGTTAGCTCTTTTCTCAAGGAGTTCAAGCACTTGGCTCACAGTCTTCCTCTGGAACCTTCCACCATAGTTCAATATGCATGCACTGAGCCCCTGTCCCATCAAACACCCTGGTCTCCCAGTCGCACAACTTCATCATCATTTCCCATGACCCTCAAGATCATGCACCTCAACCACAGAAAGGCTGACTTTCAATCACATCATCACCCATTACTATTCTACTTTCATGATCCCAAACCCTAAAATTCCTTTCTCTTACTACAAACCTTCTATTCTTCTCTTCCTCTGCAACCCTCCTCCTAAACCTAATTTTCATCTTCATTATGACATCCACTCAAATCTTACCAAACCTATTCACATCTGTAGGTCACTGATGCTCCAGGAAAAATAGCGCAGGCCTTAAAAAAAAAAGTGTAACCTAATCTCAATTGGACCCTCAATGCTGCATGATAGCTCATTTATCCTTTCCAATTAACTAGTTCCCACTCCCCACAGCAGTCATTCCAAATCTTCTCTTTCCTTAAGTTTCCCACAGAACCCTTTCCCTACTTTCTTTCCTTAAAGAATCACACCCTCTACTTTACCATGAAAATAACATCTGGGTGAGCTTCATTTATCCTATGTTACATCTCAAAATTCATCAATATCATCCCCATCCATGTCTCCTTTACTCCCATCTCAGAGGTAGAGGCGGTCCTTCTTTCTGAAGTCATTTCCTCTACTTGTGCTCCTGATCCTGTGCCCTGGGCCGAAACTCTTTGAAGAATTTCCCCTCCCCCACCCTTTATCACTCTCCCTCTCTAACCTGAAATTTCTCAGGAGTTTTTCCCATTCTCTTAAAACAAAACAATACCCTCCTGCACAGCACTCTTAACAACTTACAGCCTCATTTGGGACCTCAGATTGAAATGAAATTACTGTCTCCAATGTTACTAAGGATTTCTTTTTCTTTTTGGAGGGCAATTGGAGTTAAGTGACTTGCCCAAGGTCACATGGCTAGTTTTTGTGTTAAGTGTCTGAGTCTGGATTTGAACTCAGGAACTCCTGACTCCCTGCCTGGTGCTCTATTCACTGCACCACCTAGCCACCCCTAAAGGATTTAATTGCCAAATCTGATGGCTTCTTTATCATTCCTCTTGACTACTCTAAGGTAACTGATATTGTGGATCACCCCTTCCTCCAGGGCACTCTCTCTTCCCTGGATTGGAAGAGCACTCTTTGATCCCAGTTCTCCATCTGTCTGATGTCTCCTTCTTAGGTCTATTTGAACCACATCCCATCCTTTAATAGCAGTGTCCTCTAAGCCTCTAAATCATGATCTCGCTTCTCTACTATTGGAACTCCTAGGTTCTAGTCTCTTCTCTAATCCTTCCTACAAAACAACATCAAAATAATCCTCCCCAGGTACTAGTCTTACCAGGTCTGTACCCTCCAAGAACAAGTGTTCTACTGTATACTGCTCCTCATCTTTGAATTTAATCCCCTTCACAATCTGACTCTAGTCTGTTTTTCCAACCTTCTTTAATAGTGTTCCCCTTCTTCATGTACTATTGTCTATATTTCAGTTAGCCATGTTGACTTCAAATTAGCCAATCCCCATGTCTGCTATGGTGCCTCACACAGAGTAGGCACTTAATGTTTGTTGAAAAGAACTGGACCACATATGCATATGTAGGTTTGACCCACTTTAGCCAATAAAAGGCAATTTTCTTGAGGGCAAGTGTAATTGAAATGCAAATTTAAAGATCTTCCCTGCCCCTGGGCTGGAGTTCACCTGGAGCCTGGGGTGGGAGGCTTATAGATACTTTTTGATTGGCCAGTGGGTCCAGAAGGTTGTTACATTCTCTGAGCCAGGAGAAGGCTATATAAACCCTGATTTGAGGCTTTGATTTGGGGCTCACTTTGAGAAGTGTTCTGTGATTTGATCAGATGAGACTCTGGGAAGCCGTTGTTGAGAGGACCTGGCTTTGAAAAACCCAGATGTTGGTGAAACCCAGATGTTGATTTGGTATGGATGTAATGGTTGGACAGTTTGGAAACTGTCTACTTGATCTGTTTCTCTGTCTTGATAATTCTGAAAATGTATATTCTGAAGTTCGGAGTGCTGACCTTTTTCCCCTGAACTACATAAATGATACATATTTGACTGATTAAAGTAAGCTTGTTAACCCATTTTGAGTTGCTTTCCTTTAACAAAGCAGATCCAAGAACCTGTGCTGGCAGCCACCCTGAGGACGCTTGGGATGCTTGCTGCTACAGCAAGGCATATGTCACCTTCTTTCTCAATAAATTTTGTTGACTACTGTTGCTGAGTAATCAAACTCCAAATCGTGTTTTTCTCAAAAGCAAATCGCAAGCATTAAAGCAAGAGACTAATAATAATGAGGATGGAGAGGGAAAGAGAGATATAAATCATATTATGAAGAAGTTAATTTATTTCAAATCTGGAAAGAAGAAAAATGGAAAACAGAAGAAGAGAGGAAGGGGAAAATATCTTATAAGCAGGCCTCAAAATAAGTTTTGCCACAGAATGAATGATCTTAGTGGAAGAACTATTCTTAAACACATTCATCAAAGAGAATAAAGAATTATGAAAGAAATGAAGTATTCATAAAAGAGTTTTTCCAATGGGCCTATCATGCACAAATGAATTTCCTTCTCTAAATCTTTCAGCCTATTGTGCCATAAACTTCATAAACTTTTAATACTTTTCTTAGAATTACCAAAGAAACTGCTTAAAAGAGATATGCGCTAAGTACTATTGTATAACCACTCAGACAAAGGAAGGACCTGGGCTGTTTCCATAGCATATGATATGCTATGGAGCAACTGCCAGGTTACTGCGCCAAAATACCATTCCCTAGACTTAGAACCAAAGCCTGGCTTTAACCAGAGACAGCAAAAAGGAGGTTAGAGAAAGGCAGATACAAATAGCTCTGGGATTAAAGGAGGATTTCAGCAGAATCCACAATCATAATAGCTCATAATTATATAACACAAAATTATATAGCACATTATGGTTCACAAATCACTTTTCTCAAAACAAACCTGCAGTGTAATTAGCTACATCATCACCCTCTCCTTCCCATACAAAAGACTAGAAACACAAATTGGTTAACCCATGGTCACACAACTAGAATGTATCGACTCAAAGATCTGAACTCAAGGTTCCAAGTCCAGAGTTCTTCCCAGTTTAACTTTCATTACCATCCACTCACACATGGACCTGTTGGCAAATCAGACATCTCACCTTGCATTAGGATATCTCAAATTCGAAGACACCACTCTATACAGGGAGAAAAGATAAGGAATTGTCATCTAACTGAAGCTGAAAACTTCCATATGTGCTGTGCCCTCCATTGTACTGTGGGCTCCCCGGGAGTGGGGACTATCCTACTTTTCCATTCTATGTGTATCCCTAGGGCTTAGCACAGTGTTCTATACATAATAAGCACTTGATAAATACTTCAATCATTCACACAATGCACTCCTGTAGGATAAATGATTACAAGGGTGCCATGTCTAAGATGAGATAAAATCAACCATTTAAAAACTGACATTTTAGCCTTAAGATGAAAAGATTTAAGACCAACACGCCAAGATGGCGGAGTAGAAGCAGGACCTCCCGCAGCTCTGGCTTCCACCTTCCCCAATCCATGCAAAAAGGAGACTCTAAACAAACTTTGGAGCTGCAGAACCCACAAAATGACACAGAGAAGCTAACCTCCCACTGAGAACAGCCCAGCAGGCCGGAAGGAATCAACCAGCACAGCCCTCTGGGAGCCCAGCCCACACCGAGGCTTTAACCCAGGGCGGGCCTGATCAGCCGCTGGCAGAGGGACTCCAGATCAGCAGCAGCTGTGGCCGTTTCCAGAATGATCAACACATAGATGCAAAGGACAAAGTGACAGGTCAGTGCAGTCTGGACTTTGGGACCAGTAAGTGGGAGTGCGTGGCTTTTGCCCCTGGGGCAAGAAGCCGCTGACACACCGGCACAGCCAGCCAGTGCCACATGGCAGCTTCAGCTCCTGGACTACAAAGTGTAGGGGGACCAAGTACCAGTCTGAGGGATAATGGCTCTTGCTTTAACCTGCCTGGATCTGGATTGCAGTCTAGGGTGGAGGTCCTGGGGTAGATGTCCAGCTTGCCAGAGCATGTGAAGGCTTCAGAGAGGGCACCCATCTAATACCTCCGGCAGCTGAGAAAACCCCAGTGTTTGGGATGAAAGCTCCTCTGTCTAGTGGCAGAGTCCTACTGTGACAAAAAGCCTAGGAGTCAAGTGACTGAGGGACAACATGACCAGGCAGAGGAAACAAAGCAGACAGAAGATTCCAACATTAGACTCCTATTTTGGGGACAAAAAGGAGCAAAGCATGGAACAGGAGGAAGACAGTGAAGTCAGAACTCCTGCACCGAAAGCTTCAAAGGAAAATACAAGCTGGTTACAGGCCATAGAGGACCTTAAGAAGCAGATAAGAGAAGTGGAGGAAAAAATGGGAAGAGAAATGAGAACAATGCAAGAAAATTATGAAATGAGAGTCAACAGCCTGACTGAGGAAAATAATACTTTAAAAAACAGACTGACAAAAAAATGGCAAAAGAGGCTCAAAAAGGCAATGAGGAGAGGAATGCCTTAAAAAGCCAAAATTGCCAGATAGTAAAAGAATCTCAAAAGCTCAATGAGGAGAATCATTGCTTCAGAATTAGACTGGAGCAAATGGAAGCTAATGACTTTATGAGAAATCAAGTTGCTATTAAACAGATCCAAACAAATGAAAGAATAGAAGGCAATGTGAAATATCTCATGGGAAAACCCACTGACCTGGAAAATAGATCCAAGAGAGATAATTCAAAAATTATTGGACTACCTGAAAGCCATGATCAAAGTAAGAACCTAGAAATCATCCTCCAGGAAGTTCTCAAAGAAAACTGCCCTGATGTTTTAGAACCAGAGGGCAAGATAGAAGTTGAAAGAATCCACCGATCACCTCCTGAAAAAGATCCCAAAAAGAAAACTCCTAGGAATGTTATAGCCAGATTCCAGAATTCCCAGATTAAGGAGAGAATATTACAAGCAGCCAGGAAGAAACAATTTGAATATTGTGGAAACAATCAGGATAACCCAGGATCTGGCAGCTTCTACACTGAGGGATCAAAGGGCTTAGAATATGATATTCCAGAGGTCAAAGGAGCTGGGATTAAAACCAAGAGTCACCTACCCAGTAAAACTGAGTATCATGTTTCAGGGGAAAATATGGTCATTCAGTGGAATAGAGGACTTTCAAGCATTCTTTTTTTTTTTTTTAAAGCAATCGGGGTTAAGTAACTTGCTCAAGGTTACACAGCCAGTTATTTCTGGGTGTGGTGCTGAGTATCTGAGCCCGGATTTGATCCAGGTCATCCCGACACTGGAGCCGGTGCTCTTACTCGCTGAGCCACCTGGCCGCCCCTAAGTAATTGGGGTTAAGTAACTTGCTCAAGGTTACACGGCCAGGTGTTTCTGGGTGGGTGCTAAGTGTCCGAGCCCAGGATTCGATCTCCAGGACTTCTCAACACTGGAGCCGGTGCTCTTACTCGCTGTGCTACCTGGCCGCCCCACTTTCAAGCATTCTTGCTGAAAAAACCACAGTTGAACAGAAAATTTGACATTCAGATACAAGAAGCAAGAGAAGCATGAGAAAGCAAACAGGGAAAAGAAATCATAAGGAACTTATCAAAGTTGAACTATTAACATTCCTACATGGAAAAACAATAATTGTAATTTATGAAACTTTTCTCAGTAGTTGAAGGAAATAGAAATATATATATATATATATATATATGTGTGTGTGTGTGTGTGTGTGTGTGTGTGTGTGTCTGTCTGTCTGTCTGTCTATATATGAGGGTATATGGGCATATGAATACATATGTGAATGTATGCATATATATCTACAGGTATACATAGATAGAGGGCACAGGACCAATTTAACAGGAAGGGATGATACTTAAAAGGTGAAATTAAGAGGTGAGAGACGAATATAATGAGAGGAGATGGGGAGAGACAGAATGGAGTAAACTATCTCATACAGAAGAGGCAAGGGAAAATGGTTACAATGGAGGGGAAGAATAGGAAGGCAAAAGGGAATGGGTCAACCTTATTCCCATTGAATTTGGCTTGGGGAGGGAATGAGAGGGGAGATGATGGAAGGGAGGGCAGGCTGGGGGGGAGGGAAGTTGGAAGCACCCACTTTTGAAAAGGGATAGGATCAAAGTAGAGAATAGAACAAGTGGGAGGTAGGATAGGAGGGAGGGAAATATAGTCAGTCTTTTACAACATATCTACTATGTTATTGTTTTGCATTAGTCACACATGTACATCCTATACTGAACTGCTTATCTTCCAGTAAGGGTGGGTGAGAAGGGAGGAAGGGAATGAATCTGGAATTCAAAGTTTTAAAATCAAATATTCAAATATATATATATATATAGTATTATTAATACTATTTTACATGTAATTGGGAAATAAGATATACAGGCACTGGGGCTTAGAGATCCACTGGAAAAGTCGAAAAGGGTATGGGAGATTATAAGGGAAAGTGCAGATTGGAGGAGGGGATATCTTGTGGGGCTGTTATTTTGGGGCGGTGGGTAGGGGAAAAACGGGGAGAAAATTTGTAACTCAAAATCTGGCAGAAATGAATAATGTAAACCAGAAGTTAATAAAGCATTTGGAGGAAAAAAAAAAGATTTAAGAGTAAAATTACATCCATCTTGAAGTATTTAAGGGCTGACCCACATGGGATGGCTAGATGGCTCAGTGGATAGAGCACTGGGCCACAAGTCAGGAAAACCAGAGTTTGGATCCAGACTCCAACACTTACTAGCTGTGTGACCCTGGGCAAGTCACTTAACATTTGTTTGCCTTAATCCGCTGAAAAAGGAAATGGCAAATCACTCCAGTATTTCTGCCAAGAAAACCACATCAACACTCTTGGCATGGTCCACTGGTTCACAAAGAATTGAACATGAATGACTGACTGAACAACAACAACCCATGTGGGAGAGTGAAGGACCTGTTTGGCTTAGTCCCACAGGGCAGAACTAGAAAGAATGAATCAAAGTCTTAGAAGATTAGGCTCAATTTAAGGAAAAACTTCTTAAAAGCAGAATCACCAGTCTTAGTAGGTTAGATCTCACTGGAGATCTTCAATTAGAGGTTGGATAATCAATCACTTGTTGGAGATATCAAATGCGGGGTTTTGTGTTAAGACTCAAATTGGACTATGCACTCTAACGTTCCCCTGAACTGAGTATGTGACTGCTTTGTTCTTCACTATCCACCCCCTACTCCTGGTTTTTTTTAACTTATGAATATTCTTTAATAAATAAATGCAATGCTACTCAGTCTTCCCTTATTTTATCTATTCTTTTCCTTCTGAATAAGGTATGGCATTTGGAGTCATGTTCCACCCCAGCAAACCTCAGGGACACTTTTATGAACTCAAATTTGTTGCATTGTGTTAGAACTGTTAGTTCATCTCATTTGTCATATATGTTCTGTATATTTTGTAGATATATCTGCTTAAATCCAACCTTCTGCAGGAAGCTTTTCCCAGACTCCCTTAATTCTAGATATGCCCTACTGAGATTATTTACAATCTACTCTGAATGTGTTTCTTATACACAGAGCTGTTTGCATAGTGTCTCTCCCACATTAGAATATGATCTCCTTGAGGACAGGAACTGTTTTTGTCTCTTTGTATCTGTATCACTGAACACAGCATCTGTATAAGAAATTATCAGTGAGTAACTTCTTAGTAAGTACTTGCTGACTGACTGGACAGCTTCAGCCACATTGTTTACTTTCTGGCTCTCTTCTCTTATTTCCTTATCTGGGAATTTCTAAGCTTTTCTTCTTCCTACATTGTAAATACATACATACATACACACACACACACATATATATATACAGCATATATAAACATACTTCTATGCAATCTGACACAGCACATTGGTGGAAGAAGACACAGAAATGACACTGACATCAGAGTATACCATAGAGCACTTCTAGAGAAATAGAAAACAGATAAAGAATTTAGGAAACATCACAAATGGAGACATGAGAAAGGAGTGATGAAGGACCTCAATTCAGACATCTGGCATTCTCTGTCATAAGAAAGCAATGCAAAGATTCTTGACACACCATCATGGGTAAAAGCTTTCAAAAGGTAGAGAAAGCAATGTGGGAAGTTTTGATTCTGTACCAGATTTTCAACAAAAGGTACTTGCTGCTAAAAAGTTGAAATTATAGAACTTTGGGGGGAAGTGGTCACCCTATCTTAAATTTTATAATGGATAAAAACTGGGCAAAAAAGGACATTCTAGATTTTGAGAGGATGAATTTCAAAGATTTCACAGGAAAGATAGAATTGAAAGGTCTAAAATTCTGCAGGGGGAAGTAGGCAACTATAAAGTATGAAATTATGAAAACCTAGAGAGAAAAAATTATGACTAGAAAGAAATAAAAGAGCGGTCTGAAGAGACAAATGTGGATGTAAAAGGAACTTATCAAATAACTTAAGATTTTGAAAAGAGAATTTTCAGATGACAGAACCAAGGGCAGGTAATAAAAGCGAAAAATAAAATTGTGGCACAGGTCAGTAAGACCAGTGGTAAGAGTGCTAAAACTCAGACTGACAATATTGGCTACAAATAAAGACAACAAAATAGGGGCAGGTGGGTGTTTTTCTTTCTGTATTAAGAATAAGAAGATAATCAGGATTAGAATACAATTACTGCTAAGGGTAGAAAGGACTATGATAATAGATTATAGGTTACTGTTTTCTCTGCCAGAGAGAAACAATAGCAAGCTAGGAAGGACAGAATGGTTAAATGGTTAAAAAGGAACTGAGCTGATAGCCAAAGGAGTAAAAAGAGAGAAAGAGAGAGAGAGAGAGAGAGAGAGAGAGAGAGAGAGAGAGAGAGAAATCTATGAACCATAGTCTAATGAGATCAAATTCAGTGCCTGAAAATGTATTAGCAAATGGATAATTAGTGAGTTAGAAAAGGAAGCAGCGGTCACAAAGAAACCCCAAAAGATAAGTAAAGGATGTGAACAGTTTTCAAAAGAAAAATTCTAAAATATTAACAACCAGATGAAAACATACTCCAAATGACTAATTAAAGAAATCCAAATTTAAAACCCCAAATCTATTAAATATGTAAGGATAAAATTTTTTTTTTTAATCCTTGATGGGCCACAAGAAAATACATTGGGATTTTAATAAACTACTGGTACATGTGTGAATTAATACCATTCTGGAAAACAATTTTAAATTATTCAAGAAAAGTAACTAAACTGCTTATACCCTTTGACCCAATCATCTCATGTTAGGAGATCAAAACAGAAAGGGAGAAAAAAAGACCCAATAAATACTTAAATATTCACAGCAATACTTTTTGTTGTAGCAAAGTACTAGAAACAAAGGAAGTGCCCAGTGATTAGGAAATGGCTTGAATATATTATCATATGATTATAATAAAATATTGTACAATAAGAAATGATGAATAAGAGAATTTTCCCAAGAGAAAATTGGAAAGATGAGCATGAACTGACACATAATTAAATAAGTAGAACCACAAAAACAATATACCCATCCAGTGATTACAACAATGTAAATTCCCAAAGAAAAAATTATAAAAATGACTGTAATGTTACCAGTATAGGAAACTCACTTGATCAGTGTAGGTCAGGCACCTATCCTTATAAAGTTGCCTAGAACAACAAAATGTTAAGCGATTTGATGTGGAATTCGAACTCAGGTCACCCTAGTTTAAAGGCCAATTATCTATCCACTACACTGCCTCTCAAATGGATACCCACAAAGGCAGAATATCACACACATTGTTGCCAGATGTGATCACTGAGTTTTTCTTTAACTGTTGTTGTTTCTGGAGGGTTTTTGCCCAGTTCACTGTTTGTTTAAAGGTAGAAGGAAGGGGTTAGTTTAGCTATCTGTAAATTTCTAAATTAAAATAAAAAAGACCAGTAATTTTATTTTAAAGATAGACACTGTTAGATTAACTTTTTTAGAGGTAGTACCTTGGAGGAATGATGCAGAGATAGTTTACCAAGTTTTAAAGAAAGAATCATCATGCTACTCTTGCTGATAAGATGGAAAGATGGGGTGGGGGTGAGGGGTTTAGAACTGGCTGAATGAATGAACCCAGAGAACAGTAATTAATGTTAGGTCACTTACAGTCATTTCTGATTCTTCAGGATTCCATATGCGGTTTTGTTGGCAAAGATACTGGAGTGCTCACCATGTTTTTCTCCAGCTCATTTTACAGATAAGGAAAATGAGGCAGACAGGGTTAAGTGACTTGCCCAGGATCATAGAGGTAGTGTCGGAGGTTGGATCTGAACTCAGGAAGATGAGTCTTCCTGACTCTAGACCTGGCAGTCTATACTGCTCAAGTCATTAACCACTCCATGGCAATTTGGAAAAAAGATTTCTGGTTCACAGCCCTAAAGAACTATCTGCCTTTGACTCTGTAATAACGCTTTTAGGAATGACTTCGATGATGGCATGCTTATTAAATTTGTATAGGATACAAAGCTGAGAGGAATAGTAAGTAACATGTTAGTTGCTGGAGTCAGAACTTGACAAGGTTAGAACAAAGCATACAGACTCAGAAGATGAAATTTAACAGGGATCAATGTAAAGTCGGTCAGGCAAGAAGCCATGTATTAAGTACCTACTATGTGTCGGCCACTGTGCTCACTGCACACCTGATTTCAAAAGAATCAACAAGCTTCAGATGGGAGTGGCATGCCTATATAACAATTCATCTGAAATAAATTTGGGGGATTTTGGTAGATGTAAGTAAATAGTCAAATGTAGCAGCTAAAAAAGCTATTATCTCAGGCTGCATTCAAGGGCAGATAATGGAAGAGAAAAATAAAACTGTGGCACAGGCCAATTAGAACAATATTAACAGTGCTAAAATTCAGACTGGCCAGAATGAGATAGGTGGTTCAGTCTGTCGGGCCACAACTGGGCAAGGCAATCCAGTTGTGGCTGCAAAATGTCAGTAAAGATATGAGTAAGCAGGAAAACAGTCATAGGAGGATGATCATAATGAAGAAGGTCCTTAAAATCAAGGACAGGACATATTTCCCAAACAAGGACCTCGAAATGCTTAACTTGGAGAAGGGAACACCTGGTGAAAAAGGAGGAGACAGTCACAGGAACGCTGTCTTCAAGTATCTGAAGAGCTAGCATACAGGGGAAAAAAAAGCCTTATTCTGCTTGGACCCACAGGTTTGAACCTGAGAGTAATTAGTAGAAGTTGAAGAAAGGTACACTTTGGTTTGATGTAAGGAAAAATGCCCTAATAATTAGATCAGTCCAAAATTAGAAAAGGTATCCCTTGGGAAGCATCTGGTTCCCTATCACTAGATGTCTTTTTTTTTTCTTCTTTGTTTGGAGGGGGGAGGGCAGGCAGTTGGGGGTTAAGTGACTTGCCCAAGGTCACACGGCTAGTAAGTGTTAAGTGTCTGAGGCCTCAACTCAGGTCCTCCTGGCTCCAGGGCCAGTGCTCTACTCACTGTACCCCCTAGCCACCCTGACTAGATTATGTTTTTCAACCAAGGCCTAGAGAGGAGGGAATTTGACTCAGGTGTCACAGGAAATGGGTGGTAGGTGGTAAAGCATTCAAAAACCCAGGTCCTCTAGCTCCAAACCAAATACATTTCCTGCTATCTCACTTATAAAGAACGATTATACCCATTTCTCCCTTTCAGGTGAGTGATTACATATTAGAAAAGCAACTCAATCAATCAATCAACATTTGTTAAGTGTCTTCTATATGTCAGGCACTGTTCTAAGATTGGGGATCCAGAGGGGCAAAAGACAGTCCATGACCTCAAGGAACTTACAATCTAACAAAGGAAGGCAGAGAAATGGTGCCCCCTTTTAAAGGTATCCTGACAAAAATCATACGATAACTGGATCTAAAGAATCATGGACTGAGGCAGCTAGGTGGTGCAGTGAATAAGAGTGCTGGCCCAGGAATCGGGAGGACCTGATATTGGTTCCGGCCTCAGATACTTAACACCCACACAAAAAAAAACTGGCCTTGAAACCTTGGGCAAGTTACTTAATCCCAATTGCTTAAAAAAAAAAAAAAGAATCATTTTTGGTTACAAACACAAAAGTTTGTAACCATGAAAAGAGAAAATTAGTCTTTTCTAAAATGAGTAATCTGATCTCATGCTGCAGGCTTCGGCAAAAAGAGAAGGTTGCCCTTAGCTGCCACAGAATGCAGGGGAAGAAAAGCAAGAAAAACATCTTCATTTTAAGGCCACACATTCCTTTGCCTAAACCCACAGTTCTGAAAAAACAGCATTTCCTCTTCTGCTTGGTTTTGACAATGTTGTATTTACAAGGCTTCTTCATCTTCCTTTGACAGTCTTTTGGGATAGTGCTCAGTCCAGCAAAATGTACCAGATAACCATCACTTGATGGGGCAAATGACCTTACCTGCCTTCTTGACTTGGCACCATAGAGTATTATTCCTTGAACCCATGTTCCAGACACAAAAAACTTCTGTGACCTTTCCAGGTGATTATATTTCATCCCACAACAGAGAAACCAAAAGGAAGCAACATACACATACGCTATCATTGGAGACATAAAAGGTGCCAAGGAGTAGAGGGTCAAAATGACATTTCCCAATGATGTAACACACACACACACACACATCCTAAAATATTCACTAAAGATTGAGTCAAAGACAGCCTTGTATGGCTCTAATAAAATACCAAGATCTGTCATAAGATTCACTAAAATATCTAAAAGATCACTGGAGTATTTAACAAGTCCTACATGGGACACAAACGGGCAATTCACATAATTTCATGAAGACCTAGATCCCTCCTCTCCAAAATAGGAATGATAAATATCTATACAATACTACTTCAAAAAAGCATCTGTGAGGCTTAATGAGGTCAAGGGTGTATAAATCATTTTGTAAAAGGCTATTTTTCTATTTGGGGCAGCTAGGTGGCACAGTGGATAGAGTGGATAGAGCACTGGGCCCGGAGTCAGGAAGATTTATCTTCCTGAGTTCAAATCCAGCCTCAGACACTTGTTAGCTGTGTGACCCTGGGCAAGTAACTTAATCTTGTCTGATTCAGTTCTTTATCTATGAAATTAGCTTTAGCTGGAGAAGAAAATGGCAAATCACTCTAGTATATCTGCCAAGAAAACCCCAAATAGGGTTATGGAGAACTGAAAACAACTGAAAAATGACTTAAATTTAGTCACTTTCTGAATTTGTTTTCCTCTTCTATAAAATGGAAATACTAATTCTCTTGCCATGAGGAAAATGCTTTTTAAAATTTAAAACACTAGAGAAATGGATTATTAGCATTATTATTGCTATTATTAGCAAACCCTTTCTCCACAAGGGCAAGGTAAATATGTAAAGCATCCTTCTAAATGGAGAAGGAATTCATGAGTGTCCTGAGGTAAACAGGGCAAATATCACTTTCAAAAAAAAAAAAAAAACAACCTGAATTCTGGCATTGAAACTTGCTTCCTCAAATCCTCACCTCCCACAGTATATCTCAATCCTCTCTTACAGCCAGCAGGCACTGGCTTAAATCCTGTACAGGACACCAGAGACAACAAAAAAGGTGACTGTGTCTCCTTATGAGGAGATAAGCTTTCATCTTGGATGCCCATCAGTATAGATGGGCACACACTATTCCTCTCACCCACATCTAGAAAATATTGGTTCCAAGTGATATCAAATGATTCCAGGGAGGAAAGCAGGCCCTCTCTAGTCTTTAGATACAGAAATGTTGCCAGAGGGCTATTTGGTCTTATCCCTTTCCCAAGATCCACATGAACCTGGAACCCATACATCTTGTACTCTGGATTACTGAAATGTAAAACTGGTTATCATTTCTTACCCAGCTGTGGTACAATAGAAAAATGACTAGGTTTTCAACCCAGAAGATTTGGGTTTCAATCCCAGTTGAGGGAACTTTGTAAAATTTTCACTGGGCTATAATGGGAAGAGAGCTGGACTTGGAATCATAGAACCCAAGACCAAATCCAAATTCCTATGTACCCTGAGACTTTTTACCTCTGTAAATATGTGATAATATTTGTACTAACGCTTTGTAAACCTTAAATGATGAGTTGATCTTAGTGGTAGTATCCCCTGATCAGCTGCCCTATAAAGAGGAAAAAATTCCCCATGCTATTTTTTTGAGCATCAAGGTCAAAAACAGCCAAATTACCTATTTAAAAGCACATCTTTTTTTTGATGATGACTTTTGCCAATTACCCAACAATTCAACAACTGTGGTAGATTGTATTAGGTGGCAAACACAACCCTCTGCTTACTCCCTGTGTGGCTTAACCTCCTGGGCCTCAGACTCCTCATCTGTAAAATAAGGAGGCAAGATTAGCTCTACTCTGGAAGGGCTTGCAATCTGCTATCGAGACAGGAAATGTATAAAACGGCAAAATAACAACAAAAGGATGTACTGCTAATTGATAAATAAGCAGTTTGGGTGAGGAAAGTCGTCATTTCCCTTTGTACAGGACAGGTGTGTGTGGTAAAAAGAACAGGGACCTAGAATTCGGTCAGACCTCTCCTACTTCCCAGCAATGTGATCTTGGGGAGGCCTGTCAAAACTTTTTTTTTTTTTTTGCTTTTTTGGAGGACGGAAGGTAGGGCAATTGGGGTTAAGCTACTTGCCCAAAGTTACACAGCTAGTTTTTGTGTTGAGTGTCTCAGGTCGGATTTGAACTCAGGTCCTCCTGACTCCAGAATCGGTGCTCTGTTCACTGTGGCATTTAGCCACCCCCTGTCAAAACTCTTAAGTCTATTTCTTTCTATGTAAAATGAAGGCTTTTGAGACTAGATTATTGACAAGTGTTCCGTGGAGATCTATTTCTATTTGAGTTTGACACCAATGAACTAAGTGATCGTTAAGATTCTTTCCTGATTAGACATTTTATGATATAGTGACCTGGAACAGAGCTATTACCAAAGGCTGGGGCAGTAAGGAAGAAGTACTTGAGCAGGACCTTACAGGAAGGATAAGACTGAGACAAATGAAGAAGCCAGATGAGGGGCTTCAGGCAGCTGATGATAGCATGAACTAAGGCTATACAATAAGTACACAAAGTGTCTCTCTTCTTTTAAGTGGGAAAGATGGTTGAAAGTTAGGAAGGGATCAGTCTTTGGGCCTTGAATGACAAACTTAGTAATAGTTGGTGGTAGGCAATCAACCTGTTTGCCCAATTATCTTCAGTAGATCTACATTTACTCATCCCCGTGCCCTCAACTCCATCTAATGAGCTAAGTTACAGCCTTCCAAGAGAAGGCTTTAGAAAATAAGAGTAGGAATTTATTCCTCAGTCTATCTTAAATGGGAGGGGGTAGGGAAAAGAAGGAGAAAGAGGAAGAAGAGTGGGAGAAGGAAGTTATTACTTTGTGCTAAGCACTGGAGATATGAATACAAGCCAGCAAGACAGTTCCTGCCTCAAAGAGATCGATTTCTAATAGGGGAAAAGACGATACATAAAGTGTAGGTGGAAGGAGGGATTCTTCCCTCCTGCATGGCTAGAACAGAGGCAGCATGATTTGGAAATGGTGGCCAGGAAATCAGGTGGAGGCCTAGTTCTGGGAAAGATAAGGCAAAAAGTTCACCCATCTGAGCCCAAGTTGGTTCTAGGAATAGATTTTGCCAAGTCTGATACATCCTATACAGAGGACCTATGGAAGAACATGAAATATTACACAGATGAGAAGGCATGAATGGGTTGCAATATTCAATAATGAAATTAAGTTTTCCATTAAGTACCGAATTAAAGGAAATCTGATTTTGAGTATAGAGTAAAGCGGGAAAAATGAATATGATGTACTGGTATCAAGAAAAATTAAATACTGAATGTTAAAACTGAAAAGAATATTAGAACATAGGTTGATTGAACCTAGAATAAAGAATGCTGAAGCAGCAAGATTCTTAAATATAACATATACTATTAGATATGAACATGCTAGTGCCTTCTCCAAATCGTCCTACATATACCATATCTTTTTGGTACATAGGTGTTTTTATGCCATTCTCCCTCATTATTATATGACCTCCTTAAGAGCTAATATTTCTTTGTATCCATAGTGCTTGGGTGAGTACTCGGCATATACCAGGTGTTTTAAAAATAACTTATTGGCTTACTGACTGACCAGTACCATAGAATACGGAAAAGTTTGAGCTGAAAGGGACCTTTTTCAAGGGCACCTAGTCCAACCTCTACATTTTTCAGAAAAGAAAACAGAGTGAAGAGGAAGTAACTTGCCCAAAGTCTCATATTTATTAAGTTGCAAAGACAGGATTCAAGCACTATAATTCCTAGTTCCTAGCTAATGATCACGTTAGGGATATAAACCCAACTATGAATTAACCAGCATAAGGCAATGTATAACCAAATGCTATATACTGTGGTACAAAATTCAAGTACTACAGGGCTTCTGAAGAAAATTAACTTTTTTTTTTTTTTAAAGAGCTAGAGGGTTTATTTTTTTCCTTCTGGGAGAAGGGGGAAGGCACAAGTTTTGCAGGAGTAATTGGTTAAGTGAAACTACACAATGCAATGGAAAGAACACCAGCCTGGGAAACCCAAGCCCTCTTCCCACCTCTGCTACTAATCTGTTGTGCAACCTTAAACATTCTTAACCATTATGGATAGATAGCTGGCTTAAAGGCCAGGAAGACCTATATTCAAGCCCTGTGCCTCTGACTCTTGACAAGTCCCTCAGCCTCTCAATGTTCTACAAGGTGCAAAAAGGTGCCCAACTACACTGTTAGTGGGGGAATCTCCTCCCCTGGGAATTCCCTCCACCTACAAAATAACAGATCAAGTCCCTATCATTCATTATCATACTCACCAAGAACCATATCATGACACTGAGTCTAATATTAGGCAACTGTTTCTAGACAAAAGTTTTCTTCTCACTATATAGTGATGGGTTCATGCCTATCTATGTGTAGGGGGGAAAGTACTGAATCAGAAAACATCTGTTCCTTCCTCTGTCACTAGCAAGCTATGTGACCTTGAGCAAGACATTTAATTTCTCTGACTATAAGTATAGTAACTCCACCCTACCTACCTGTCACTGCTAAAAAGAGCTAATGAAATAAAACATGTGAAAGTTCTCTGGTAAAGTATAAAGCACTTTTAAAAATGAGAGATAATAACTGAACATAAGTTGGGCATTTTACATTTCACTGTCTGTAAATATACATATTCATTAATTTCTCTGGGCCTCAGTTCTTTTATCTACAAAATGAGACTTGGACCAGATAGCCCTTAAGGCCTCTTCCTACAGCCCCAACACTCTGCATTCTAACCCTTTATGTTCAATGCTCCTGTATGTCGATGGCGCTGCTGATGTGATACAGACACATACTAACACAGGACAAACTATTCTTTCTATTTATTTTGATGGCCCAAGGATCCCTTCCAAAGCCATATAAAATAGAGCTTTTCCACACTTGTGAATGGGCCATAGAGTAACTGGGTATGTTGAGCTCTCTACTTCCTATTCACAAGGGAAAACCTAATAATAATGATATAGTCACTGAGTCATTGGTGCTGACAATAGAGGTTAATGGTACTAATACAGTGCAAAAAGAGTAATTCACTGCTATCCTCAGAGCTTCACTAGGCTAACCACAATGAGTATACTGTGTTCTCAACATGTGATCTGCCTCCACCACCACCACACACACACACACACACACACACACACACACACACACACACACACACA
>NW_027185776.1:5257543-5286631 GCF_028583685.1 Petaurus breviceps papuanus | reverse complement strand
ACACACACACACACACACACACACACACACACACACACACACACACAACTCTGCAGGTTCCATATGCCCTATTGATATCTTTGTGCATGACTTTACAAGAGACTTGTATGGTAGATGTCAGTGGCTGATATGGCTATTAATAAGCACACCCTTACTGTAACTGCAACAGTATAAAATATATGCTCATGAACCAAAAAGGAGGCTACTGACATCTCTTTGCAGACATGTCCTTCAAAGACTCCAGCTACAGAAGTTATAAGTAGAATGTTCTCCTCAATTATCCATAGAGAGCAGTACTCTATGATACCATGCCAAGGACACTTAGCAAATTGCTTTTATTACTGACTTAATAGTTGATTAACAAACACAACAACCCACTGGGTTGCCATCATCGGGAAACATTCTCAATAAGATTATAGATTCAGGATGTGAAACGAAATTAGAGGTCATTTAGTTTAACTCTCTCACTTAAAAGAGTTTGAGGCCCATGAAAAGTTATGTGAGACCCCAAAGTCATAAAAGTAAGCAGTGGATCTGGAATTTGCATCAAAGTCTAAAACCAGCCATCTTTTCAGTATATTAAAAGGCTTATTGTTTCTTCTCTTATCAATACCCTCTTAATTTTCTCCCATTCTGTTTTTCCAGCTGTATTTCCTACTGAATGTAAGGAACAAGGAAATAAGCATTTTTTTTTTTTTTAAAGCAATCGGGGTTAAGTAATTTGCTCAAGTTTACACAGCCAGTTATTTCTGGTGCTAAGTATTGGAGCCTGGATTTGATCCCCAGGTCATCCCGACACTGGAGCCAGTGCTCTTACTTGCTGAGCCACCTGGCCGCCCCTAAGCAATTGGGGTTAAGTAACTTGCTCAAGGTTACACGGCCAGGTGTTTCTGGGTGGATGCTAAGTGTCTAAGCCTAGATTCGATCCTCAGGTCGTCCTGACACTGGAGCTGGTGCTCTTACTCGCTGTGCTACCTGGCCGCCCCGAAATAAGCATTTATTGAGCACCTACTATGTGCCAGTAGTATCACTTGATCCTCATAACCACCCTGAGAGGTAGGTGATACCGTGTTTCCCCGATAATAAGACACTGTCTTATTAATTTTTTTGGACAGAAAAACACCACAGGGCTTATTTTCAGGGGAGGGCTTATTTTAATGAACAGGTAAATGTGAACAAAAAAATGTACCTTTATTCAATAAGCAAATCACTGGGGAAGAACAGGATGATGCGCTCACTGCTGCAGCTCTGATTGGATGCAGCTCGGAGCACGGCGTGCGTTTCACCGGGGGGGGGGGGGGGACGGGGGACGGTGCATACAGAGGGTACCGTAATGTAGCGTGTAGCACAGGGGATCACCTTCACTACAGTAGCAATCTCAATAGGGCTTATTTTCGAGGGATCTTACACAGTAAGGGGAGGGCTTATTTTCGGGATAGGTCTTATTATCGGGGAAACACGGTAGTATGATCCCCATTTTCCAGATGAGGAAATTGAGGCAGACAGAGGTTAAACAACATATCCAGGGCCCACATTTAAACTCAGGTCTTCTACTCTCCAAGCCAGGACTCTATCCACACACCAATAGCTGTCTAGCTGAGAATCTAGGCCAGGGGTGGGGAACCTGTGGCCTCAAGGCCACCTGTAGCCATCTAGATCCTCAAGTGCAGCCCTTTGACTGAATCCTAACTTCACAGAATAAATCCCCCCATAATAAAAGAATTTTCTGTAAAACTTTGACTCTAGATTAGAGTCTTAGAGCCTAGATTCTAGGCTCTGCTAATTTACTTAACTGTTTGAACTTTGGCAAATCACTCCCCATCACTGACCCTCACTATCTTCCTTTGTAAAATGATGATACTGTAAAAAGATGATCTCTAAGGCTTCTCCTAGAGCAAAATCTTATGAAATTCCATGCTTTCATATACAGATCAGTGTATATTCTAACCAAACAAGTTGACCCACAGTCCCACATAAATGTCTTACAGTTTACCACCCCCACACATTGCATTACTCACACATGAAATGTCTTCCCTATCCCTCTCCACCTTTCCAAATTCTACCCCTCCTTCAAGTCCCAGCTTATATCTCCCTCCTTCACAAAACTTTTCTTGACCACCCTAACAGCAAGTATTTCCCTCCCATTCAAATTTCTCCAAATAGTTGTATTTTAGAGTTGTGTCAACTCCTGATGGTTCAAAGGTTTATAATTTATCCTTACATGCTTTCTCTACTCCTGTCAACCCAGATACCCCACTTCACTGTAAATGCACACCTCTTCCATAAGAGGGTAAGTGCAGGTAAAGAAGGGGAGGAACCATGCAAATCTATAGGCAGTACTTTACAATGCTTTGAAGGATGGAATAGTTTGGTAGCAAGAAAACTGGACTTGAAGGAAGGAAAGGTGGGGTTGGAAAACCTAGCTCTAACCCTAAAGAACATTAACAATAGAGGTTAGGGGTAACTGAAAAGAACATTCTAGTTATAATTTCACTAAGCCTCAATTTCCTCAATTGTCAAATGAGAAGAATAATACTTCATTGACCACTTCACAACAGTGTTGAAAAGAAAGTGCTTTGAAAACTTTCAAATGCTATAGTAGAGCAGTGGAATTAGGAAGATTTAAATTCAAATTAAACCTCAGACACTTACTAGCTATGTGATCCAGGACAAATCATTTAACTTTTGTCTGTCTCAGTTTCTTCAAATGTAAAAAGGGAGTAATACTAATAGCATATACTTCCTAAGGGTTGTTGTGAGGATCAGATAAGATCTGTCTAGTGCTTAGCACAATACACTGCAGCTGCTTAATAAATGCTTATTTCTCTCCATATTATTATGGAAATTATTATTATTATAGGATATTATTATAGAAGTTAGTACAGGTAACCTTGATGATAATGCATTTTATTTCCCATACAGCTAGAAACAGAGCAATAATGTATGTACTATAGTTACTGTTTTCCTTCATACCATTCACAAGGGTGATTATGTAACAAAGTATCTTTAAAAGTTCATTTTGCCAGTCCATGTAAAATTACAAGGAGTGGGGGTGGGAAGAGGAACACATGCCTGTGGTGTTTCTATATTTCTTCCATGCCTGGTGCAAAAAGCCCTGTGCTGGGTAGCATTTGCTCTAATTATACGGCTTACATTTGGCTATACAACAAGGAGGGAAAGCTGTATTCAGAGCAAGAAGGCTTCAGCTAGCATTATCAGACCTCCCATATCTGGACGAAGGCCTCTTGTTCTGGGAAACACATAGCTTCTTTCACTCTCAAAATAATAAACTATGAGCACAGGCCTATTTTGAAGTTAATTGTATATCTGAGAACTTCCTTCTTTCCCTCACCCCTCTTCCATCCTGAGCATGTCACATTCCCATTACGTCTTTATAGATACATAATAAACGTGGCTGTCAATCATCATGAAATTGAGTGACAATTTATTGTTATCCACATAATGAGGTGCATAGTCAAGGATTATAGGAATTTATAATAGGAAAGCACCTTAGAGATCATTTAGATTAACTCCTTCATTCTACAAATGAATATACTAACACTCAAAAGCAGTGAATGGACTTCCCAAGATCATTTAACTTGAAAGCAGCAAAGATGGGATTTAAATCCAGGTTTCCTGACTCTAAATCCAATATTATCTCTACCATACCATAGAGGTCATTTTTGACACATTTTCCTTTTACCCATCCGTGAACCTCGTTCTCTTTAAAAAAGAAAAATGTAGATGGGTCATCTAAGGCCTTAAAACATTCGGGATTCACGTGGCACTAAGGTGCATAAGCATAAGGATCACAGGTCCTTTTAGACAAATTCTCTTTGATTTAACAAATTAGGAAACTGAGGCCAAGAGAGGCTAAATGATTTGCCCAAAACAGCACAAGTAGTAAGTGACAGGAGCAAGATATAAACCCAGGGCCTTTGACTCCAAATTCATTGCTTTTTCCATTATACCACACTGCCTGCGACAACAAAGGACTAATGGGAATTCAAATTAATACAATTAACCCATCCTGACTCCCCAAGATGACCATTAAACATACTTGTCCTTTGTTTCCCCAGAACTTAGTTAAGATGCCTCCTATATCATAGGTGCTAAATAAAAGCTGACTGAGTAAAAGGAGATCTTGGGGAGTGGGGTGAGGGTTAGTTATTGGGAAGTAACAATATAGGTAGAGAGGGAGGGAGGGAGGAAGGAGGGAGGGAGGGAGGGAGGGAGGGAAGGGAGGAAGGAAGGAAGGAAGGAAGGAAGGAAGGAAGGAAGGAAGGAAGGAAGGAAGGAAGGAAGGAAGGAAGGAAGGAAGGAAGGAAGGAAGGAAGGAAGGAAGGAAGATTAAGCTCATTTCTGGGGGCCCTGGGCCCAAGGAATGCCATGGCTGAAAGGAATGCTTCAAGATGCTTTCAGACAAGCCCACATTCTAAAGCATCACTGATGGAGGATATAATAACGACAATAACACTAGCTACATTTATATGGCATTTGAAGGTTTACAAAGTGCTTTCCTCTCTACTCACACAGTCACCCTGATCTTCATGTAAGCTCTCATCACCTCTCACCTAAACTGTGGCCTCCTAATGAGTCTTCCTGCCACCGATCTCCCTCGGCTCTAATTCATCTTCCATAATAATATTCATCTTCCAAACTGAAAGATATGACTATTATGCTCTCTCAATGAACTCCAGCGAGAACTCACTGCCTCTAAAATAAACTATATTTGGCTTTTAAGGACCTTTACAACTTAGTCCTAACTTAACTTACCAGCCTCATAATAGATAACTTCTCTTCCTGAACAACATGATCTAGGCAAAATGGTCTTCCCCTCTGTTCTTTACCCATGGCATTCTTTCATCTCTTGAACCTTTATACAGACTACTCCACATGTCTGGAATATACTCCCTCCTCATCTCTACCTCTATAAATTCTTCACTTCCTTCAGAATGTAGATCAAGCACTACATGATGCCTTTCTTGACCCCCTCCCTCCAGGTATTGTGTTCTCCCTCCTTATAATTATTTTGTACTTTTTACTGTAATTATTTTGTATATATGTATTCTCTCAGTGCTCTTGGAAACTCTCTTAGATTACAAATTGTAGAAAAGGTGCGCTAACCACCATGGAAAGAGAAATTTTCCCCATCTGGGAATTACTATATTCTCATAATGGAATCACTGGTTCAGTCAGAGCTTTCTTTTAAATTTCCATACAGACAGGTTGCTTTCTTAGAAAGAAATGTAAACTGAGGGTAGAGATTGTTTAGTATTGGTTGGTTTTTTTTGGTCTGTATGTTCCAACAAACAGCAGGCAGTGTCTGGCACAGAG
Organism: Petaurus breviceps papuanus; assembly: GCF_028583685.1. Lineage (NCBI taxonomy): Eukaryota > Metazoa > Chordata > Mammalia > Diprotodontia > Petauridae > Petaurus > Petaurus breviceps. The sequence goes on along the minus strand of NW_027185776.1, from coordinate 5,281,294 downwards.
TAGGTGCTTAATAAATGCTTATTGGCTAACTGTAGTACTTACTTCACGAGGGTGCCATGGGATTAAAGTGTGATAACACCGATAAAGTTCCTTGCAAAACAAAGTGCTATCCATATACACTTTTATCCATATATAGTTATTATGGCAGAAGCCTTCGGTGAGAAAAGCACTTTATAACCTACAACCAATTAAATCCAGCAGCCTATAAAATTATATAAAGAGGAATATTAATGCAATTAGCTAATCTTGATTACAAAAACATTTGTGCAATACACAAAACCAAAAAACTTTGAAAGACTCACAAACTCTGAATAACACAATGAAAAACAACCACAGCTCCAAAGAATTCATGCTATCCACTGAAGTATTCCCAAAATCTAGAGAGAGAATGTGTATGTGTGTGTGTGTGAGTGCATGTGTTTATGTATGTATATATGCACACAGATAATTCAGGAGTTTGTTATTCTTGACTACAAATATTTTTTTTCTTGCTTTCTCAATGGGTAGGGAAGGAGTGAAAGGGAAAGAACAGGGAACTAGAAATAAAATGAAACCATTTTAACACTAAAAATAATACAGAAGTCCTGGTTTCAGGGCCTGTACTAGAAACCAGACCAGAGGGGCTTCCCAAAGCTTGTAATCTCCTGGTATAACCTTTAGGAACTCAAGATTACTATTCACCATGATGAGGCACCAAAAGAGAATAATAATATTACTATGTAATACAGGATAACCAAACAACCAAAAGCTATTAAAAACTTTTGAACCATCATTTTTATTGCTGTTTATTATGGCAACTACTAACTTTACAACATAGGGAACTGCTGCTCACTGAAAACAAGCCAGGAGTCAGCCCTATGAACTTTGAATGGGTCTATTTCCTGATAACACAGCCTAAGGAAGGTAGGTAAAGAGACATCATTCAATACACAGAAACAGCAGGAGGTCTTTGGCTTTACTGGATAAACTTTGGAAGCATGAAAACAAGTGAATCATCAAGCCAGAATTTACAAGCCAGAAACATTTCAGTCCCAACACAAAGAGATGGCCTCCAATACTGTATAGGTCATGCAAACCCTAGGACCTAGGCACATGTCCAGAAAAAAGCCACTACCAATGGCTGTAGGCATTGTTCTAAATTCTACATGACCATTATTAGTATTATTAACCTAACAATTATCACTTCCATTTTCTTAGTTGATTTATACCTTACAAAAAAGATTTTCCCTATATTAGAGCTATTCACTGTAGGTTGATGGTTCGATTTTATATAAATATGCCCATTTTTACAGATGAAAAAAGTGAGGACTAGAGAGAGATGAAAACAACGTGCTCTATAACTATATAGGTAGTAATCAGCACAGCCATGATTTGACTCCCTCATCTTCATACTCCCAAGTACACTATTGTTCTTTTCAGTGTAACACAACAGGTACACAGAACCTGGCACATAGTATGGATTTAATCTTTGCTAGGTCAATTAATCAAACAATTATTAAGTGCCTACTATGTGTGCCAAACAAGCACTGGGCTAAATGCCTGATAGCTGACTGACTATACAAATGACCACCCAAGGCAGTAAGATATTTCAGGAATATTTCATAACTAATTCTTCTTTCATCCCCTCCCCCTGGCCTTGTATACTAACTTTGGAGAAAACATGTTCAGGCTGAGCTGCCAGGGCAAACAATTTTTTTATTACTTCTAGATAAAGCAGCTCAAAGTTCTGGTTAATGAACTAAGGTCCTCTGCCTTGGGCTAATAATCTTAGGAGGTGGTTCTCACGGCAGCACCCATCTTGACACTGCTCTTAACATTTCTATGTAGTTTCCTAAAAAACTATTCGTTTCCTAAGCATTAAAAAAAAATCAGGCACAGTTGGCTATCCAAGTTATGAGTCTGCAGCATTTTCAAGAAGTATCTGGTATGAAACTATCATCTGGCAAACTGACAGGTTAATGGGAGGCTTTTTTTTTTAACTGACAAAATTTGTCATTTTGTCAAGAGCGCTGAGAGAATATACAAATTTTAATTGACAAAACACAAGACCATAGATTAAGAGCTAGAAAAGATCATAAGGTTCAAGTCTAATCCCCTAGTTTTAGAGATGAGAAAAACGAGGAACAGAGAAATTAAGCCCAGAGAAACAGCTAAATAGGGTCTGAGGTGGGATCTAAACCCAGTTCTTTCTGACTCCAAGTCTAGTGTTTTCTCCACTATGCCATGGTAACAGGAATTCAGACAGTACAAATTACCAAAAATAACAAAATTTAAATGTTTCTGTTCTGTTTTTCCATAACCCTTTTTGTTTCTCTGATAGTCACAGGTGGAGAGATAAACAGAGAGACGGATGGTCACATATACAGATACATGGGATATGCAGATCAAGACACAGCTCCATAGACAGAGTACTTATTAAGCATTTACTATGTGCTAGGTCCTATTTCACAGAAACTAGAGGAATGTAAAGAACCCCTGAGGTGCATCTAATCTAAGCATCACCTGAACAACTACCCCACCTTTTCCCCCCTCCCCCTCGTTAGAATCTCTGATAGGTGTTCTGTTTTACAGACCTTCAGTGATAGGGAACTCACTATCTCAAGGTAATCCAAAGCACTCTGGGACAGATCCAGATTGTCAGGTCTTTGCATATATTAAGCCAAAATTTGCTTCTTTTTAAAGTTCTTAAATTCTGCCCTGTGGAGCCAAATAGAACAAGTTTAAATCTCTTTTCCAAGTATAAAAAGAAAACACTAATATAAGACTTGGTGGCTACATGATGTGTTTCAGACTTGCAGTGCTATAGAAATTCTGAGAAGAAAAAAATACATGTTAGGCTAGAAGGAAAAATTTTCTTGGTGAAAATGTGTAATGAGCTGAACTGATGAAGAATTGCTTACAGCATTTAGATGTCACTCAAAAATTTACATTTAACACTAATCCCTAGATCTGTGAAAGTTTCATATCTCTTTCTGGTGGGCCAGTTCTGGTCCTAAGGCAGGAAAATTCCCTGGTTCTTATCAGATAACTGGATTTTGCACATTACTCTACTTTGCACACTCTATGTCTCTATGTTCCAGTCAAAATGGCCTCCCTAAATATGACATTCTATCTCCCCCTTCCATGAATTCACACAAGTTTGTATACTATACCTGGAATGAACTTCTCCTTCATAAAATCTCTGGCCTCCCTAGAAACCCAACTCAAGTGCCACCTTATAACATTGGGTCCTAGAACTTTTTTTTTTTAATAACTTAATTAGACTAAAATAGCCTTGGCACTCACATCTCATCAGGATCCTCTGCCTCTCATGTCTTCCTGCCTCAGGAAATTCATTCCTGGGAAATCACATTATCTTGCAAGACTAAATCAGTCTTGGTACTTACATCCCATCAGAACCCTCTGCCCATCTGATTGGCAGCTCTGACTACAGGGCAAAGCTATGGGCTCCATGGCCTCTTTTAAGGGTACCCAATACAATCTTCTTTTGAACTTCTTCATTCCACTCCCCTAACCCCCACCTTAACCACTTCCTTTTCTGCGTTGTCTTCCTTCATCAGATTATAAGCTTCCTGTGAGCAGGGCCCTCAAGGATCTCCTTCTACCTTCCTTCCCTTCCTTTATTTTTGTGTTTGTCTTCCCAACACTTAGCCTGGTGCCTGGTACAGAGCAGATACTGAATAAATGGTGACTATTATTTCAATAAAATTGGTTTCCTTTGTAATTCTACATATTTCATTTTATGAATTTGAAAATATTACTCTGAGAAGGGATCCACAGGATTTACCAAACTGTTAAAAGAGACCACAACACAAAAAAGATTAAGAACCCCTACTGTACAGGAAGCCAATCCCAATTCCCCTCAATTGCCCTGCTCCTGTAAAGAAGAAAGAGGGAGAGAGTAGAAATGTTGTTTCCTCCAAAAGAATGTAAGTTCTTTGAGAGCAAGGAGTATTTCATGTTTATCCTTGCCTAACACATTGGCTCGCATTTAGTAAAAGCTTAATAAATATCTGTTGAATTGAACTTCTAAGTTTAAGAGAATTTACCAGAAAAATCTCAAGACTGGAAAGGATATCCAGAGTAAGCCAAAGATTACCTCAGTTCCTTCTACTGCAGTGCAAGTTCCACTTCCCATGGACTGATATTTCACTTTTCCTAAGGTACTTGGAGAACTAGGACTCTACTATCTTCCTCATCCCTGAGAACTTTTTATATAAGTCTAAATTTCTTGTCTTACATCAAACTTCCTTGCAGCAGTTTCAATAATGTCCTTTCTGCTTAGCCTAACTCACAAACAAAAGAAAAGCCAGCCACTATGGCCCTACAGGCAAAAAAAATTCGTCACTATTACCTAAAATGATCATTTAAAATAGGCTAAAGGTCAGTCTCCCAAACAATATAATGGTCATCTTGCTATCTTTAGCCATGTTCTGAACATTTGACTATAACATCTGTTATAATCAAGAACTGGAAGGAAGGTAGCAATCGATTTGTGAGTGGTAAAGAAGAAAATTTGGCATATGAATGTAGCAGAATATTATTGCATTGTAAAAAATGACAAACAGGATGAATTTCCTAAAAAAATCCTGGAAAGACTTGTGTGGATTGATGCATAGCAGAAGTGAGAACAAGGACAATTTACATAATTTACAGAATTTTTACAAATTTACAAATTTAAAGAATTTACAAAATTCTTGCCAAGCTTCCCTTTTATCAGTTTCCTCTCCAGTTTAGAAACAGCCTAAAAGAGACATTTTTAGAAGAGGACACAAGTTTCTCCCCAAAGCATAGTGAGAAATAATGTTTCAAGCCCATGTCCATGAGAAAAGTGCTGCAAGTGGCAAGCTCTCTATAAATGTCCCACAAAAACAGCACTCAAAGAATTCCTGTGACCCCTTAAGACTCAAACTCAATGCTGACACCTCTTCTATGCAGCCTTCCTTGATCCGAGAGTGGAAATGACCTTCCCCTCAGACTTCAAAGCATTTGTGTATCATACTAACATATATTATTTTTAAAGATAAATTTTTATTATGTCTTTTGGTAATTTTAATATCACTCATTTCCCTCAGCATGCAAATAAAATGATTAAAAAGTACATATTTTGACGATAGAGACTCCATTACTAGGAGGCCACTGCAAGAAGAAAGCCTACACACACACCAAAACATTTTTAGCAGCACTTTTTTTCTGATATCAAGAAACTGAGAAACAAAGTGGATGCCCACGGACTGGGGGATGACTAAACAATCTGTGGTACATGAATACAACATATCATTTCTTAATTTTATTACCATTTTCCTGTACTTTGTAAGTTTCCTACTAACTATGGGCTCCAAGAGATTTTGGTCTTGTAAGAACTCTGTATCTCCCCAAGAAGCTAGAATAGCACTCTTCAGAAGAATCAAAAGACCACAGATCCAGAGCTGGAAGATACCATCTAGGTCAACTCCATTACTATGCAGATGAAGAAACTGAGGGCTAGAGAGGCTAAGTGATCTGCCCAACATCCCAAAAGTAAGGAGAGCAGCTGTGAATTGAACTTGGGTACTTGGACTACCAATACTATAATCCTTTCACTGTACCATGTCTCCACACTAAATAAATGTCTGCCATATAGGCCAATTGCATTTAAAATTAAAGTTAGATTGTGTATGGTTTCTTTATAGGAGAAATGGTCAATTACTAAATTATGTCTGGCCAGAGCATGACACAGATGACTCAGAGAGCAATCAAAGAAAGAATCCAGAAAGAATGGGAAGAGGCATGATGAATATTCTCCCTTTTACCCCTTTCCTCAGAATATGAGAATAGGACCTTTCTAGATTATTGTTGTTAGTCCCTTATTCTGAAAGAGGACCACGACATCAATAAGATGATGCCATGACTTTTGCATTTTTTTTTTGGAAGGGGAGGGCAGGGCAATTGGGGTTAAGTGACTTGCTCAAGGTCACACAGCTAGTAAGTGTTAAGTGTCTGAGGCCAAATTTGAACCCAGGTCCTCCTATCTCCAGGGCTGGTGCTCTATTCACTGTGCCACCTAGCCACCCCTCCATGACTTTTTCAAGTAAATTGGATTTAAGTGAGGGAGGATTGTGCAATGTCACCAGCCTCACTTTCTCCTCCAGAGCCATCTGGGTCTAGCGGGAAGATACAGATCAGGATGACTGGGATGGCTATGGATACAGTAGGAGACCTTGGTCTTTTCAAGCTAAGGTCTTTCCTAGTTCTCACTTTTCCAGATAGCTAGCTACTGGCACAGCTGGTGGTTGGTGAGATGAAGGTCTGGAAGGAAAAAGCAGGAAGAAAAGTATGTAAGGGAAAAGTACGTAGAATATACAGGCACTCCTGGGCAGCGCAGTAAAAAGAACAATGACCTTGGTATCAGAAGACTTACAACTGCATATGGTTGCATGCTACTTGATACTTCAATTGTTAGACCTTGCGCAAGTTACTAATTCACTTAACTGAAAAATGGTGTAGGTGTAGAGGTGTGTGTGTGTGTGTGTGTGTGTGTGTGTGTGTGTGTGTGTGTGTAAGTAAATATTTGCACTCTCTACTATCTAAGATTCTGGTATTATCTATTTTATCAAATGAGGTATTACCAAGAAAGTACTTTTTATCCATTCAATGAACATGTTGTGTAACTGCCCACACTGCACAGAACACTGAACCAGGCACTGAGGGAGGACTAAGAAGTTTTCAGCTACAATACACATGTAAGTTGTTGTTTTTGTTCCCTTCAGGATCCAATTGAAAACCAAAATCAATAATTGGTGTGATCACCATAGCCAAATTCAAGCAAGACTGAGAATAAGTAAAAGAATGCAGAGTTCAAAGATGCCCACAGTAATAAAATAAAAAAATCAAATGTCTTCAAAACACATTAATATCATTTGAAAAACTGACCCCCCCCCCTTCTTCTTTGGAAAAAAGAGTCATTTCATCTTTCTAATAAGTCACAAACTGAAAGAAGTTCTCTGAAAACATCAAAATTCCAAAAGGAACTCTTTTAAAAATATCAACTTTATGATATGTGTTTTTTCATATCTATAGTCAGAATCCAAAAATATAAGTCACATTTTTGTCAAGAGAAAAGGAAAACAGGCAGAAGACAACAGAAAAAGTGCAATATCACTATGGGAACCAATAGATTTGGGAGGGGAAAAGATATGTACCCAGAATGAGGAGGTTTGGGGCAGCTTAGGAGAAAAGGCAACTGCCCAAAGATCTGAATGCCAGTACCTACCAGAGAGAGAAACTTGAAGAGCTGTTCTATTGTTTTGGTTTTATCTTACAACAAATGAGAGGCAAGGAAGGGAGCACAGAGGTCAGAAATAAAATCAACAAGAAAAGCGCCAATTAGCCACTAAGGCAACCTCTTCGGGGTTATTTTAAAATCAAAGACCAGAGGATATAAGAACTAGAAGAGCCCCTATAACATAGCAAGTTGCAGTTATAAGGAAACTTAAGACAATAGGGCACAGAGAGGATGGTGAAAGAATCAGCCAGCCTCAGAGTTAATCAGACCAGAGATCTATGCTGGCTGTATTACTCTGGGCAAGTCACTTAAACCTCTCAATGACACAGGCAACTTTCTGAGATTAGAGCATAGTTAGAGCATAGTAGAGGAAATGGATAAGTAAAGGGAGTGTTCCTACTAGGAGTTTCCTTTTTTTAAATGAAAATGCAAGTCTGAACAAAAAACAGAATTAGAGGCTGTCAGCATTAACTAGAAGGACACAACTCATCTAGGTCAAGTCTTTCATTAAATCAACAAGTCTAAAACTGAACTTGTGATTCTTGTCCCCTGAAAAGGAATAAAAAAATAGTAATAAACCTACTTCCCTCAACAGAAGAAACATTCACTGTTTCCATAATGAAAACACTGGAGTTACCTTTGACTCTTCTATTTCTCTCATTTTTAAAAAATCATATTTTATGGATAGCTCTTATTTTTACATCACTTTCCTTTTCAAATCTATCCCTTCCCCCTTCAGTCATCTCCTGTAACAACAGAAGAAACGATAGTTCTCTAAGTGTAGTCTAAGAAACCCCAGGTTCCAGGAGGTCTATGCAGGGGGTTTACAATGTCAAAATTCTTTCTTTAATAATTTTATAATAATAATAGTTTTGAATACAGTACATCAATTGTTTAAAACACCCCTTAACTTAATAAACCTTTCCAAGGTTTAACTTAATAAACCTTTCCAAAAGCTCTTTGGGGGTCCTCAATCATTTTTAAAAGTATAAAAGGGTCCCGAAACCAAAAAGTTTGAAAATCACTGGACTTTAACACCTTCCTCTGCCTGGCATTCTCAGTCTGGCCTCACCCTAAGTTTTTCCAGCTTTATCTAATATTCCCACCTCACATCCCAGTTATTTTATGCTTTAGCTAAGTCAAATTACTTCTGGTCACCTGGTCATACCTGTGTGGCTTTACTAATTCCTCTGCCTAGAATGTCCTCCTACTCCTTCACCAGTCAAATTCCGACCCAATATTAAAGACCACCTCAAATGCCAACACCTCCCCTAAACCTTTCCTAAACCCCTGCTAAACAACCAACTTTGATATTCTAGTTTTAATTGTAATCAATTCAACAAACAATAGTTAAACACACTGTATGAAATGCTAGGGAATACAAAAGGAAGAAAAAAAAGACAAATCTGGGCATTAGATAATTTTCATTCTAATAGGGGATGCAAAAAAAAAGAAATACAGAGAAAAAAGAAGAGGAGATCCAGGACATCCACACTTAAGGGACAGGAGATTGATAATTCTAGCCAAGGGTACTGAGAAGAAATCAGACAGGTAGGGAGAGACCCAAGAGAAAGTAGTATCACAGAAGTCAAAAGAAGAAATAGCATCCAAGCAGAAAGCATGCTTTTCAATATCAAAAGTTCCAACGGAGGACAAGGATAAAGAAAAATCTGTCAGATTTAACAGGGACTCGTTGGTAACCTTGAAGCAGCTGTAATAAAGTGATGAAGACAGAAATTAATAAGAGGGAACCAAGATGGCAGAAAAGAGAAAATCCTCACCTGAGATCTCCCAACATCCTCAAAATTTAAAAAACACTTGAAATAAAATTCTAAAGGTGGTACAGTCAACAAAAGGTTATAAAGTGAGATATTCATCCAGCCTGAGACAAAAACAGGCTGGAAAGAGCGGTCTGTGACATGGGGAAGGAGGGTGGTGCAAAGACCCCATAGATGGAACACCAGTGACGGGACTAGCTGGTGACCACAAAAGCAGTAGCAGAGACAGTAATGGGACCAATAACTGGCCAGAAAGAGATTACAGGGGACTCCTATGCTAGCAAGGGACACATGACTAGGCACCTCCATTGACTATACCCACTTCTGGGTCATAATTAAAGGGTAGAGAAGAGCAATTTATGCCAAAAAAGAGAGAGAGAGCCCTGAGAGACAGTATCACTTCCAACCTCAAGGAACCAAGGACCCTAAGGAACCATTTGTTTGCTGTCAAAAGGAAACAGAGGCCCTAAGGAGCAGTAATATTTGCAATCCCAAGGGATCTGGGATCCTTCCTGGATGAAGACCAAAGTTCAAACCAGAAGAGCAGTAACCACACCTCTCCCCAGATCATACCACCTCAGAAGAATCTCAAAACTTCCAAACCCCCAGAAATACCTATGAAAACAGCAATGCAAAAAAAGCCTAAAGTTTGAGACAGCCTCCAGTCCCAATCTCCCTCTACCCCACCCTCCATGCCAAGAACAGGGTGCAACATTAACCAAATATTCCAAATCAAAACATTAGGGTGAAAAATTGGGCAAACAACAACAAAAACAACAGAAAGATCCTGAACGTAAAAAGCTACTATGGTGCCTCAGAAAACCAAGACACAAACTAAGAAGAAGACAATGAAGTCAAAACTACTACAAGCAAAGCCACAAGAAAAAATGTGAATTGGATACGAGCCAAACAAGAATTCTTGGAAGAACTAAAAATTGGGTTTTCAAAACCAAGTAAAAGCAATAGAGGGAAAATCAGGTAAATAAATGAAAGCAAAAGAACAACTAAGTGATGCAGTGTACAGAGCACTGGCCTTAGAGTAAGGAGGACCTGAGTTCAAATTTGGCCTCAGACACTTACTAGCTGTGTGACTCTGGGCAAGTTACTAATCTCAAATGCCCTACTCCCATCAAAATAAAAACAAAAACAAAAAAAAAAAAGGAAAGACACAGCTTGGTAAAAAAGGCACACAAAAATACTGAAGGAAATAAAACCTTAAAAAACAGAATTGACCAAATGGAAAAAGAGTTACAAAAATCCACTGATGAAAATAATGCCCTAAAAAGCAGAATTGGTGAAATGGGAAATGAGGTACAAAAGCTCACTGAAGAAAAGAATTCCTTAAAAATTAGAATTGGGCAAATGGAAGCTAATGACTCCATGAAACATCAAGGAACAATAAAACAAAGTCAAAAGAACAGAAAAAAAACAGCAGTATTACTATGAAAGACTTAGCTATTCTGATCAAGACACTAAAACAATCCCGAAGGACCCATCATGAAAAATGCTATCTACTTCCAAAGAAGGAACTGAGAAACTCTGAACACAGACTGAAACATAGTTTTGTTGTTGTTTTTTTAACTCCATTTTTATGATTTTGTTTGTGTTTTCTTTTGCAACATGGCTACTATGGTGGAGAGGGAGGAGGAATAAGGAAGTAGAAGCAACAATCGAAATGACTCTTCAGGATTTGGCCGTGAAAGGGAATAGAATTATATGGGGCAATAGCTTGAGGAGATCATAGAGTCACTTGGAAAGGTTTATTAAGGAAAAGTGCGTTTTCAATTAAGAAGATGTCAATGGATTAAGAACGAGGGGTGAGGGAGAAGAGTAGAGGGCATGGGGAGGATATAATTAATGGGGAAAACCCTTTAGAATCGGGGGATAGTGTAAAAAGCACAGCAACTGAAGAATCAGCCGTGGCAATGAGGTCACTTCTTTCTCAGGAACTGCAGCAAGGGAGGAGAGTACAGAGGTCAGTCAGCACACATTTTAAACTCCCACTGTGTAAGTATGTGTGCTAAGAGTCTGGGATACAAAAAATAAGACTACTCCCAAGGAGCCCACAGTCTCATGACTAACAATTATTACTATATATCTATATTTATATATGTATGTATACACACACATATATGATAAACCAAACACACACACACGAGATATATTGGAGTTATTCAACAGAAAGAAGGAACTAGGATGAAGGGGATAAGTCTTATACCAGGTGGGATTTTGGTGGAAGACAGGAGGTAAAGATAGAAAGGAACAGAATTTGAGGCACAGGAGACAAGAAGATTTGAAAATATTAGTTGGAGGTCCAGGTAAGAGCCAGGAAGCCATCATCACTAGGACACAGAGTATTTGGAAGGACTGTTAAGGTATAAGAAGATTAGAAAAGTAAGAAAGGGCCAGGTAATGAAAGATTTTGAAGGTCAAATAGAGAATTTTATGTTTTTTCCTGGAGGTAACAGGGAGCCACTGGAGGTGAATGAACAGGGGGCTGATATGCTCATATCAACACTTCAACTTTACAACCAAGCAGAAGATGGAGTGGAGCAGGGAGAAACTTGAGGCAGGAAGATCAAGCAAAATGTCAGTACCAAAGCCTGGTTGTGAGGTGATATGGGAGTGCGCCAAGATGACAAAGTCTAATGAGAGAAGGGGATAGATACAAGAGTAATGTTACAAAGATAAAATCAAGAGAACTTCGGCAAGAGACTGGATATGGAAGTTTAAGAAAGTGTGGAATCCACACCAAGGTTTTGAACCTGGATGACTAGAAGGATGGCAGTGCCCTAGAAAGTAACAACGAGACTAAGAAGAAGGAAAAATTTGGCGGGAAAGATAATTAATGACATTCTGAATTTAAAATGTCTATGGAACATCCAGTCTGAGATGGAAAACAGGTAGTTGGATAAGAGACTAGGAGTCAACAGAGAGAGATTAAGACTGGATAAGTGATTTGAGAACCATCAGCTTGATATGATAAATTGAATCCTTGGATGCTGAAGAGATCATCAAGCAAGATAAGTATAGAAGATGAGAAGAGGGTCCAAGACAGAGCACAGGGAACACTCAACTTTATTTTTTTTTAATTATAAGTCTTTAAAAATTTTTTTTAACATTTTTATTTAAAATTCTGAGTTCCAAATTCTATCCCTTCCTCTTTTCCCCTCTCCCTTAGATGGCAAGCAATTCAATATAGGTTATGTATGTGCAATTATGTAAAACATTTCCATACTAGTCATTTTATACAAGAAAACTAGAATAAAAGGATAAAAAAAAGTAAAAAATATTATGCTTCAGTCTATATTCAGTCAATCAGTTCTTTCTCTGAAGGTGGACAGCATGCTTCATCCTGAGTCCTTTGAAATTGTCTTGGATCATTGTATTGCTGAGAATAGCTAAGTTATTCACAATTCTTCATTGAACAATACTGTTGTTATTGTACAATGTTCTCCTGGTTCTGTTCACTTCACACAGCATCAGTTCATGTATGTCTTTCCAGGTTTTTCTCAAATCATCCTGCTTGTCATTTTTCATAGCACAATAATATTCTATTACAATCATATCATATACCACACCTTGTTCAGTCAATCCCCAATTAATGGGCATCTCTTTGATTTCCAATTCTTAGCCACCACAAAAAGAGCTGCTATAAATATTTTTGTATATCCCCCCTTTTTGGATGTTTTTGGGATATATACATAGTAGTGGCATCACTCTATCAGAGGGTACAAAAAGTTTTATAGCCCTTTTGGCATAGTTCCAAATTGCTCTCCAGAATGGGTATATCAGTTCACAAGTCCACCAACAGAACCTTAGTGGACACTCAACTTTAGCAAGTATGACCTAGACATAGTGCTAGCCAAGGAGACTGAGGAGAGATCAGATAGACAGGAAAAGAAATAAAAGAGAATAGAATTACTAAAAGAAAGTGTTGACTACCCTAGAAAGAAGTGGGTATCAAGGAAAAAGGGAAGACAATAAGTATGAGGACTGAAAAAAAGTCGTTAGATTAAGAGATCACTGGTAACTCTGGAGAAAGCAGCTTCAGTTTAATGATGAAGCAGGAAGTAAGATTGTAGACCATTAAGAAGATAGTAAGAGAGGGGCGGCTAGGTGGCACAGTGAATAGAGCACTGGCCCAGTCAGGAGGACCTAAGTTCAAATGTGGCCTCAGACACTTAACACAAAAACTAGCCGTGTGACCTTGGGCAAGTAACTTAACCCCAATTGCCCTCCAAAAAGTAAAAAAAAAAAAGATAGAGGAAAGGAAGTGGAGACTGATCAAAGAAAAGTCTTCTCTAATCACAATATTGAAGAGAGACATAGGACAAAAGGTATTGGCAAGGAATGGATTAAGTGACAGTTCTTGATAAAGGGCAGATGTGGGCATGTTTGTAGTTAATAGGAATACAGACAGAAAGTGACAATATAAATGAGTGTGGGAATGATAGAGGGGAGAATCTGATGCAGGCATATAGAAGGGCTTTACCTTGGCAAAGAAAAGAGCCACCTCCTCATGAGATAGGAGTGAAAGAGAAGAGAGTTGCAGCAGGAATATGAGTGATGAAATGATACTTCTCATCAAAAGGTCTCAAGGAAATAAAGATGTCCTAAAAGGTTTAGTGCAAGCCTTAGTAGCTTAAAGCTACACTAAGACATTTTTGAGATACCTCTGTATAAAGCAAGGTTCTTGGCTGAGAGGAGGATAGGAGGGAGGGAATGAAGAAGAGAGGTAAGATGAGTCATCTGAAGAATAATGAAAAGGTGGAAAAACTGCTGTGTTAAGTGGGTCAATGAGTCAACTAAAGTATGATAAAAGCATTGCCTTGCCCCACTGAGGGCCCAGTTGATATCATATAACATAAATTTGTGTTAGACACAAGCAACATAGCTTCATGATTTTCTCCTATTTCATTTAGCAGCACATGAGTAAGAGAAAAGGTAATGAAGGGTGGCACTAATCCAAGGCTGAAGCATGCAGGGCAAGATCTTCAACAAGATATAATTGCAAAGGATATAAGAAAAGAGAATGTATGAGTAAAGACTGAAAAGGCCTTTGAGGAAGAGAAGAGGGGAAGTGACAAAGGGGGTTCTACTGTATATAGACTTGATTTTTCTCAAAAGATCACAAAGTACATTATTTATAGTGCTCTACATGTGCTCTAATCACATTTTACTGCATAGAATTCACTGATGGTTATATCTCAGGCCCATATGAACTGAGATCATGGCCTAATGAAATATTGTATCACTCCTGATACTTAGTACAGATCAGCAAAATGGAAATGAGGAGGAAGAAGAGGATGAGGATAAAAGCAGACAGATAAATGATTAGATGAATAGATAGATAAACAGATAAACAGTGGTTTCTCTAGGCAATGGAAATTACCCACCTGGAATCTGTGAACCAACTCCAAGGATTGGCTATCATTCTGATCGGCTTCAAGGATGACATCAGTCAGTTTGTGTATGATCACATCCAGTGGACCCTGCTCCTCAATTGGTCTGCTAAGGTTGAGCTAAAGGAATAAGAGAAAAAAAGGACAATACTTCAGTCTCTAAAGCAGTTAGACCATTCTCAATTGCCAAGCATTGAATATATCAATTAATAACTATTTAGTAATTATCTACTATATACCAGGCTCTATGTTACTCACTGAAAATTCAAATACAATGAATGAAACATCCCTATGAGCAAAAAATTTTGCATTCTAATGAGGATGACAAGCATGTGTATGTTCTCACACATACACATATAAGTATACCTATATAAACAAAATAAATGCAAGGTAGAGTGAAGAGGACAGGGGCAAAGAACACTGAAGGGAGGAGAAGGAAATGGTACTAAAGAGACCAGACAAAGTTTTAATGTAGAAAGAGGTGCTTAAACTGCATCTTGAAGAGAAGGGAGATAAAAAGTGATGGGGGCATTCTGGGCATAAGGAGTAGCCAGTACAATGGCACAGAAATAAGAGATGGCATGTCATATGGAAGAAGAGAGAGGCCCAATTGACTAAATCATACAGCGTGAGTAGGCATGTCCAATAAGCCTAGAAAAACAGGTTGGAGCCATGGTGTATAAGGCTTTAAAAGCTAAACAAAGAACTTACATTTTATCTTTAAAGCACTAGGAAGCCACTAAAGTTTACTGAGTAGGAGAATGATGTGGTGAGAGCAATGCTGGAGGAAAATCATTGTCATAACAGAATGGAGGATGGAGTGGAATGTGGAGAAAACTGGAGTCAGGTAAATGGAATAGGAGGTCACTAAACCAATCTAGGTAAAAAGGGACTGAATTAATCTTATAGCTGTAAAAGTATAGAGATGAGTTGGAATGCTAGATGGATTGGTAGACAGACTGATGGATGAAAAGATGGTCACACAGGAAAAACACAAAGACACAGATTGGATCTCTGGTTTACCTGATATAGGGAACTCCCAAAAGAGTAACCAATATAGGTAAAAATCTTCTCTAAAACTTAGCCTTATAGAACTGCCTAGTGCACTGCAAGGATTAAGAAACTTGTCTACAGCCACAGAACCAGTGGGCAGGATTTGAAATAAGGTCTTCCTGGTTCCATAAGCAGTTTTTTATCCATTATGCCACAATTATATAATCATTATTTTTCTCAAATCGTATCTTAGCTCACCAACAAACTTCATGAAGACAAAAACTCTGCCTTCTATTTATTTGTGAACAAATAATAGCTAGTATCATCATATATCATATAATACAATTATATAATATTATGCAATTATATGTTAAATAGCACCTAACGGTTAGCAAAGTAAAAAATTCACACAATCTTTTTTGATTCTCAGAGCAATCCTGTGATATAGGTACTATTATTATCCCCATTTTATAGGTGAGGAAACTAAGGCTGAGAGAGATTAAATGACTTTTGAAGGATATAAGTTTTGAGGCAGATTCAAACTCAACACTTAAAATAAGTGCCCAATAAATCCCTATTAAAAGACTTGTTGAGACTGATTCATTTTTTATTCCAATCTGGCTCTATATCCACTAATGAAAATTGCCTCACAATATTAACATAACGAAATATAATCATACTATGCTATAATGGCTCACATTAATAAAGGATTGTATTGTTTCATAATTCAATCATCATTTCATAGCTGAGGAAACTGAGGTAACACAGGTAGTAACTTGAAAAACTGGGGTTCCAATCTAGGTCCTCAGACTCCAAACCCATTACTTTGTACTGAACCATGTAGGAATGGTTCACTTTGAATGGAGCACTTTCCTTGGAGTCAGGAGACCTGTGTGACCTTAAGGAAATTATGTATCACTGCACAGCTTCAGCTTCCTCCTCTGTGAGATAAAGGAGCTGTCCCAGATGGCCTCTAGAATTCCTTCAATCTCTAAATCCATGAATGCAAATTGCTCTACATAATACTCTCACTTGTTCTTCACAATATCTCTGTGAAAGGAAACCAAGCCCCTAACAAATTGATGGACAACTTGGTAAGGTTCACACGCAAAATTCCTATCCCTGGGATTGGACAGGGGAAGAGGAAGCTGTGGAAGGAAAGAGAAAGCTTCTTGGTGTGGTCACCCTGGTTTTTGGGATTTTTCTCAATCTACTATCCTTCCCCCACACCTCCAACATTACAAATTCCCAAAACTGGGAAAGAAAAATAAAGCCACATAGTCCTGGAATATCAGGCCTATTAGGGAGGGATGTAGTGGTTTGGGCAAGAAGGCTTCCTTTACGGGTTCTGACCAATGCCTTAGAACCCTAGGCTAGCACAATCAAATGTGGCAGGTCAGGCTACACATGACAAATGGATTGCTTGGACGGCACAGGGAAATGTACCTCCAGGGCCCATTTCAATCATTCCCCCTTATTTGGAATATTTCCAAAATTAAGCTTTACAGTATTCTTTTGAGAAGCCTTGGAGCTGGGTATCTCTCTCAGAAGTATCCCTTCTCTCTGCAGATGCAGACTGAAAATGAGGGGAAACAGGCAGCCTCAATCATTTGGATTTGTAGTCTCTTGGAATTTGCCTAGCACAGTGTAGACCTGACAACCAAGGGCTGTTTAGAAAATTGGCTCTTCGTGTTCCAGTCTGATACTCAAAAGGTAAACATTTCTGATTTGGAAGCTGTCCACCTTCCTTTGTGTATTTTCCAAGCATTTTTAAGGCCAATAAAACCCTTTCATAAGAACAGAAACTTGGGACACTGCTAGATTTATCTATGGTGAAAATTCAGGGTCCCTCCCCCAACTAAGCCTTTTACACAGACCTATCAATTTCTTCTTGTGATGGTCTCCCAAAAAGGTTTCTTCCAGATTTTACTTCTATCTACTCTGAAGTCGAGATTGAAGGACTGAGACCTGGAAGGAACCCCAAAGATCATGTAATCCAAACCCTTCATTTTACAGGGAGGAAAAAACTGGTGCCTCATAAAGAGCCAGAAAAGGCCAAAGTCAGTGTCTAACAACACTCAAGGCCTAAGCTGAGGGTATGATGATACAATTTCCTTATAGAAAACACTGCAGTGGAACTAGAGCCATGATGGAGCCTTGAAAAATCATCTTGTCCACTTCTCTCATGTTAGAATAAATAAATAACATCAACAGAGGTTTCAAGATCTACAAATCCCTTTACAGACATCATAGCATTTCATCTCATACTAAAACTATTATCAATCCCATAGGTTTTATCATACCATTTTACTTTTTACAAAATGAGGCCCAGGATTGTTCAATGTTATAGAGAGAACTCTGTCTCTCAAGCCAATGTTCTTCTCCACTACATCTACCTAACTGGGTTGTTGTGAGGATCAAGTGAGATAATATTTATAAAGTACCTGGAACTTAGTAGGCACCATATCAGCTACCTAACCCCTTCATATTAACATTTAAATTCCTTCAAATTTTTTTGTATCCCTAGTACCTCGCAAAGGACTTTAGACATGGTAAGATACTTTCTAAATATTTATTGAATTGAGGTTTCCAGAAAAGAAAACTGAGGTTTAGAGAGTGAGAGGGACTTCTAGACTCATAAGAAACAGACCTTCCTATCTTACAGATGATAAAATTCTGACTGGGGGGAAAGGGGGGCACAGATGATGACTTGTACAAGGTCACACAGCTCACCAATGACAAAGCTGGGAATTGAACTCATCTCCTTTTCCAAGTCTAGCACGTATTGTCTCACACATCAAAGTATTAGCATGGCTGCACCTAGAACTTGGGTCTTTTGATTTTCCACTACAACATGCTAACCTTGGAATTAATTCTATAGATAATGACAAATGGAAGAGGCAACATAGTATGGTTGAGTCAAAGGCAGTTCCTTACATGGAATTCTCTGTTATTATTTAAATCACAGGTCAAATTGTTTTTAAAATATTTTTAAATATTACATATTCTATACATATAATTTTTACTCGATGTGATACCTAGTAGGGATGTACTTTGTAATAAAGGAACTTGTCAATGTCCCCAGGAAGGTTCAATGCCTCCCATGGACACTAATGTTTCCAGAGGGGAACAATTTTCAAGGATTGTTTAGAGAACACAAATGCAGAATTTGTACCAGCTGAGCAAGAGACAACTCATCATAGGCTCAATGCTGCAATTTATTCATCTTTGTGAAAGGAAGGTATTTTGGAAGCCCTGAGAATATTTCACAGGCTTAGTGTCTTCAAGGACAAACCCCTAATCTGGCAGGAGTGAAGAGTGTACACTATTATCAGGCATTTGCGAGTTTTCTGATCACATTTTGAATAAACTTCTTCTACTCCCCCCCTCAACCTTTGCCCCTTAACCCCCCCACCCCAGGCTAACAGAGGGATTTCCCTGGACTTCACACTGCCTCCTAATTATCTTTTTCTACCTTAGAGATCTTATTTTTCAACTTCAGGGAACCAATCAACACCCTCAGATGAAAGGGTTGCCTGCTGTGTCAAACAAGAGGATTTGTGAAAGCTACAACCTATATTTTCAAGTTAGAGGGCTGAGGATGCTTTGCTGAGCAGGCAGAACAAGAAACTATTGTTGGCTGAGTGACCACAAATGCAATTCACACTTGAGTCTAGGAGCCCAAGGAATGCTCCTGAAAATGGTTTCCACTTTTAAAACCAATAGAATTTAATTTGTGGGAGACAGAAGGGTGGTGTTGCATGACTATATTCTCTGGTACTGGGAAGGCTGAAGAAGGAGAGTCACTTGAGTAGGTAGAAGCAGGTAGCTGATCAACAGTAGGAGGGGACCCATAAGTGACGGCCTGGTTGAAAATAAGGTGATCTGGCTTCCACAAAAAAAGGTGAGATAGATAGATACATAGAAGATGGATGGATACAAGCATATTTTAAATAATAACAGCTAACATTTATATAGCACTTATGTAACAAGCACTGTGCTATGTTATATTATCATTACTTATCATTATTATTATACTATCTTAAAAACAAAGACCTGCTATCATCTATGGAGAAATACCTAGATTTAAAGCCTGTTGGATTCACACTCTAATGAAAAGTTTCTCAGTTTTATTTTTTATTCTACAAAAGTAGGTCAGTGTCAGTGACTTTTTGCTACCTAAGAGAAAGCCCCATGAAGAACTCTCTGATGTACCTAGCTAGATTTTCCCTCAGGGTACCTGTTAGCTAATGGTGGAATGGTCTTCTTGCCCAGACTAGCAGAAAGATCGGCACAAAAGGCAGATACGCAGTTTCCTCAGTTTAGGCAACTTCTGTGTCAGTACTGCCTTCAAACATTGTACGGTAGGGTCAAAAACTCTGGGTTCAAATCCTGCCTTAGCTACTTGCTACCTGTGGAACCTTGGGCAAGCAGTTTAACCTTCCCCTGTGGACCTCAGTTTCCTCAAATATAAAGTGAGAGAACTGAACACTGAGGTCCCTTCCAGTCCCAGGTCAAAGATCACATGAAAAATTTACCTATGAAATCCAATAGAGTATGACTGAGGCAACCAAGACATTATAAACAATATTAGCGACCAGATTTTATTCCAAAATCTTCCTGAATCCAAGACCAGCATCCTATCTATAGCCAAACTGTTACTATGCAATTTTACATGTCTTTTTGGTACCAACTTGTGATTTCACTATGTAGGAACCTCATAGTGTGAGTATTCCCTCTACCAACGCAGATTAGCAACTCAGGAAACTTCGCTTTAATATATCATTTCAAAGAGCAGAGACAGAGCAAGTTTTTATTAATGTTATTAATGAAGCATTAATCGTTTATTGTATTGTTTAATCTGTGAGAAAGCAATGGGGATACAAATTCAAGCAAGGCAGTTCCTGCTCTCAAAAGGAGTTTGCATTTAATGAGGGGAAATCAACACTTAAAGGAAAGCTGCAGGTGGAAGAGGATAGAAGGTGCTGAGTGAGTATGTGCCTGTGGAGGCCCCACTGAGGGCAAGACAAGGCCAAAGTTCAGATATCAGAGCCTGGCTGCTCTTGTTGGGGAGGGTGGGAAGAAGAGGAATAGATGATCCTGCCTCCAAGACCAGTTACCTATAAACAAAACATGGATTGCCTCTTTCAGAGGCAGGTATAGAAATAGATTTGTCTACAAATTCAACAAATGATAATATAGGCATAGCACTGTTCTAGGTACTAGAAGACTGTCTTTAACCTCATGGAATATACAAGCTAATAGAGGGAATAAAATATGTACCCAGATCCATAAAATACAAAACTGATTTTGATAAGGGCAAAGAACAGAAACCTACTAGTTAATGGAGTCTGAATCACAACATAGAGTCCCCATATTTTTATTTATAATTGTCTCCCAATTTTTCTTGGAGAAGCCAAAAGAATTACAAGTCAGTTACTGGGTACTTTGGAAAAGGCACTGGATCTCATGAGATCAGTTTTACAATACTGTGGCCTTGAATAAAAGGACAATCTCTTTTGTCTTTAGTTTTTTTACCCATAAAACAAGGATGCTAAATAAATAACCTTTAATACCCCTTCCACCTCTAAAAGTCTAGGATCCAACCATCTATGTTCTCAGGTAGTTGGTCCTGGAATCAGGAAGAATGAGTTCAAATACACTCTTGTAAACTTATTAGCTATGTGACCCTGGGAAAGCCACTTTTAATCTATGTTTCAGTAACAATATTACCTACTCCCCAGGGATACCATTTGTAAAGCACTTAGCAGAGTACCTGGCACACTGTAGGAGCTTAATGGATGTTTGTTTCCTTCCTTCCTTGGTCCCTTTCTAGGTCTAATATTCTCTGTTTCTATTTTTCTAAGTCCCTTTCCACTTCTAATGCTCTATAACCTAAAATGATTCTAAGTTTCAACATTCTCTGGAGCTGGAAGGGACCATATGTGTTCAATTCACTTATTTTACACATGAGGAAACTGAGACCCAGAGAGAAGTGATTTGCCCATGGATCATTTTCCTGACTCTACATACAGTCCTCTTTCCTACTACCCTGGCTCTTCCTCTCCCAATGATTCTGATTCAGTGAATCAACAAAGATTCTGAAGGCTAACTATTTTAAAGAGCTAGGAAATCTCCACTAACTATATACTTCCTTAAAGAACAAAAGTTTCCTCTTCTGTTGCTCAGAAAATCTCAACAACTAAGAGTCATCCTTTAATAGCAAGCTGAACAGATCCCTAAAGGTAAGAGATGGTTGGTGTTTGGTACTTCTTTTTCTTTGTCTGTTCTTTGATCAACATGGTCTCTGTGAGAGGAAGGTAAAATATCACCAATCTACCACACACACACAGTCTTAAAACTGTGCTGCTTTTGTTTAATGAATAAAAAGGGCATTTTTAAAAGATCCCTCTAAACTTGCCAAACTTCATTCTCATTCTTCCCTTTATAACTGTCCAACTACACTGTTCAGTTGTTGACAATGGAACTGCCTGAAAACAACAACAAAAAGCAAGCAGCAACCCTATCTTGTCCATTAAGGTAGAGGACACCAAGCACACCCTCAATGGCAGAAATTGTAAAGAATCTAAAAGCTAATTCTTTGTTTGGTATCACTGATTTTGCTTTGGACTTCAGTGCCTGCCAGCCACACAGAACAATAGAGCCAAAGGAACTGAAAATAATAAATCATAACAAAGTTGGAAGAGATTTCAAAACACATCACTAATGAATCATAAAACCACAGACCTGCAAAGTTGGAAGGGATCTCAGTAGCCACCTAACCCAAACTTCTCACTTTTCAGAAGAGGAAACTGAAACTCCAGGAGGTTAAGGCAAGGTTACACAGATAAGTGAGTAGAGTCATATCCTCTGATTTCAGAATTAGTGCTTTCTTCCACCCTAAATCAATCAAACCAAATAAACATTTACTAAGGATATACTATTTAACCAGGCTCCAAAACAAGCTGAGGGGATGCAAGGACAAAACTGAAGCCCCTGCTTTTCAGAAGGTACATATCCACTGGAGGAGGCAACCTGCACATAGGTAAGTACATGCAAAGTAAATGCAAGGTTGTTTAGGGAGGGAGAGAATAAAAATTAGGGGTATCAAGAAAGGCTTTATGTTAGACTAGAGCATAATAGAGATGAAAGGGAGATAATAATACCTTAAACAGCTGTGATTTCACTTCTTCAAACCAAAGACTGCAACTGCTCTATAACTTAAAAATCTTCGAGTTGGCACAATCAACATATTGATCATTCTATGTGATTCCCTTCACCCTGACTACAAACATGGCCAGATGTCTCCCAAGAGTTTAAAACAAAATAATCAAGAAAACAAAAAATACAAACCCCAAACCACTCTCAACTTGACCCTACTACTCTCCTCTCAAGCTATCATCCCCATACAGCTTCACAGATTTAGAGCAGAAAGGAACTTAAAGAGAGTTATCAAGTTCAACTCTTCCCCCATTTTATAGATAAGGAAACTGAAGCACAATATTAATACAACAATTAAGTGTCTGAGGCAGGTTTTGAACCCAGGTTTTACTGATTTCAAGTCTTGTTACCTAACCACTAAATCATCCTGCAAGTCCTTTAAGAGCATGAATGCCAAATCAATTCAACATTTGATGGGTCCCAGGGAAATACAAAATAAGCTTGAGACACTCACTACCTTCCCTAGAAGAGCTTAAATAAATAAGCTCACTAAATATACTCTGAAGCCAAGGCTATTCATTCAATAGTCACCTCATGGCTTGTTGGAAGAGAAAAGAAGCCAAAAGAGAATCAAACTAAGTGATATGCACGTCTACTGGGAAGGAGGGAAAGGTATAGAAGAGGAAAAAAAAAACTCATGGAACATGGGGCAGCCAGAAGGAAGAGGTCAGACACATACACAGGAATTTTTGTGGTATAGGAAGTTTCGCACAAAGTTAGGCTTTTCACACTACAAAATGTCAATGTTAGAAGAGAACTTTTCTACACAAAATGTTCAGCCTGATAGCGAGAATATCTAGTCCGGTGCAGTCAAACTCAAATAGACACAGAGCCACTAAACCACACATAAGAATTCTTGCAGATTCTGTATTGATTAGAAAACCACATCTTAATATTATCTGTTTTACTGTATTTTTATTAATTGTCAAATACTTAGAAATTACTTTTTTTTTTGCTGGTTTTCTTTTGGAGGGGGGAAGGCAGGGCAATTGGGGTTAAGTGACTTGCCCCAAGGTCACACAGCCAGTTTGTGTGTGTGTGTATGTGTGTGTGTGTGTGTGTGTGTGTGTGTGTGTGTGTGTGTGTGTGT
>NW_027185776.1:5121309-5257533 GCF_028583685.1 Petaurus breviceps papuanus | reverse complement strand
TGTGTGTGTGTGTGTGTGTGTGTGTGTGTGTGTGTGTGTGTGTGTGTGAAGTGTCTGAGGTCACATTTGAACTCAGGTCCTCCTGACTCCAGGACCCACGCTCTATTCACTGCGTCACCTAGCCACCCCTACCAATTACATTTCAATCTGGTTTAGGAGGCACTGGGGAACTCTTGTTTTGAACAATTCTGATCTAATCCAATCCCTTCTTTTGATATAAGAAACTAAGGTCCAGAGATGGGCAAGAAAAATGCCTAAAATCACAAATTTGTCATTAGTAGCATATATTTTAATGTTATCTTATTTTTATTTTTGGCTATTGATCTTATATCACTCCATTTCTAAATAAGTCTCTCCCAATGCCCTAAACATCAAGAAATCCCATGTAAACAAAGACTGGGGGAGTGTAAGTGGGGGGGGGAGCAGTTTAGCAAAACTAAGAACACATGGACTACTTCATACTCCCACTTCCCCAGCTTTGACTGTGAATGGATTATATGAAGGGAGTAAAAGGAAATACCATCTTTTACAGGTTCTAATTCAGTAATGTCCATGGGCTTAACTCTAATGCTGAGACCTAACTAAAGCACACTGACTAAACCAGGGTTGCTTTTTCTTCAAGAGATCGTGAGGGATAAAGAAAGACTCTTGATCTTGAAAAGTCCTAAGGCCCAGGTTCAAGATGGAATTTTAACACATAAAAATATCTAAGGGGGACAGCTAGGTGGCGCAGTGAACAGAGCACTGGCCCTGAAGTCAGGTGGACCTGAGTTCAAATCCAGCCTCAGACACTTAACACTTACTAGCCATGTGACCTTGGGCAAGTCACTTAACCCCAATTGCCCTCCCCCAAAAAAGCAATATATATATGGGACCAGGGTTTACTTTGCGCCTTAATTTCCCAATCAGTAAAGTAGTGGTGATGGTGGCAGCAGCAGCACAGGGTTATTAACAAAGCCTTATATAATTTGAACATTTTGTTCACATAAATGTGAATAATGATGCTGATGTTAAAGTACTACAAACCCAGAAGTTGTCACAAAGGAGACAGTACTTGAGCCAGGTTTTTTAATCTTTCAGGATACTCAAGAAGCCTAAGCAATTGTTCATGAAGTCACTGTCACCTGAAGTCATGGCAGTAGAGTGACGGAGTTCAATTGAAACCAACGTTTTAAGGACCTTTTTTAAGGAAGAAAGGGGATGGGAAAAGAAAAGTTAAGAAGAGAAAGGGAAAATCAAGAGAAGTAAAGCGAGCTACCACTAACTCCCATGGACCACAGGCTGACTATGTGTGAGTTAAAGACCAGGCAACAATACACACATTGCTTTGGGTGGCAGGCTTCCCTTCCCTTCCCCTAAACCTACCACACCCATGAATAGGCTATATCCTTATTTTTTAACCCCTCCTCCCATAGTGACACCTCCAGAGGCTCAGAATGAGGTCTCCCTTCTCTCTCTTCCCCTCCCCCCACCCATCC
The DNA here is from genome assembly GCF_028583685.1 of Petaurus breviceps papuanus. NCBI lineage: Eukaryota > Metazoa > Chordata > Mammalia > Diprotodontia > Petauridae > Petaurus > Petaurus breviceps. Next base: position 5,256,055 of record NW_027185776.1, on the reverse strand, counting down.
AGGGATCACTGGACTATCCTCAGGGGAGCCCTGAGTTAAAAGATTCAATTTGCATCCTCAGTTGCTTTATACTAAGCAACTGGAGAAGTCCAGACAGGAAGGCCAAAATAATCTTGACCATCTAAATCCGCAAAACTTCAAGGCCTTCTTCTATGAATTCAGTGTAGATCAGCAAAAACAAAACAAAAAAACCCTGAGATTAACTGCAGAAGAGGAAATTGGGGCATTCCAAATGATCACAATTCCTGAAGTAGGCAAGGACACTTAACCTAGAGAAGACAAATCTAAGCAAATCTAGCCCTCTTCTCAATCATTTTATTTATTCTAACTTTACACCCCTTACATTACCTATTCCACTCCTTTTCCCTGTGCAAAGGCTACAGAAGACAAAGTATATGCGGTCAATAAGCAACTTGGCAGCTATTTAGGAGCCATCTACCATATGCACTCCGATCCTGTTAAAAAAAGTTTCAACTGCTGGCTGTTTTCAGGGATTGCCAATTATGGAAAGCAACAAAAAAACTGTTTATATCCATCCAGTGGTGGTCCTGAATTGTTTAATACTGCTTTGGGGTGTATGTCTCCTCTTCTAACTGGACTGTAAGTTCCTTGGGGGAAAAGGACTGCATCTTCTTATTCTCTGTATCTGTCTTAATGTCTAGGTTTACTCTGGGCATATGGTGGTAACTAGTAGTAGTAGTGGTGGTAGTGGTAGTAATAGAAACAACAGTAACAGTAGCATTAAAAGTAGTGGTGGTGGTGGTGGTAGTAGTAGCAGTAGTGTTAGTGTTAGTAGCAGTAGCAGTAACTTTGAAAAAAATCACTTTAAAAAACATATACTATTAAGGTGGCCTAGGGGTACCAGATCTCAAACTCTATTACAAAGTGGTAATTATTAAAACAATGGTACCTGCTAAGAAAAAATGGTGGATCAGTGATACATAATACACAGTAGTAAAAGACCATAAAAAGTAAAAGATCCAAGCTGTTGGGACAAGAATTCACTATTTAACAAAATTTTCTGGGAAAACTGGGAAGCAGTTCAGCAGAAACTAGGTACAGACCAACATTTCACACCATCTACCAAAATAAGGTCAAAATGAGCACAATTTAGATATAATGGGCAATATCCTAAGCAAATTAGGGAAGATGGAGTATTTTACCCATCGGATCTATGGATAAGAGAAGAATTTAAGACCAAATAAAGAGACAGAGAGCATTATGGAATATAAAACGGATAATTTTGATTAAATTAATTTAAAAGTTTTTGCATAAACAAAACCAATGCAACTAAGATTAAAAGGAAAGCAGGAACCTGCAGGGAGAGGAGGGAGAAATGTATAGTAAGTTTCTCTGATACAGACCTCATTTCTCAAATACATAGAGAACTGAGTCAAATTTAAAATAATATAAGTCATTTCCCAATTGATAAGTGGTCAAAGGATATGAAGAGGCAATTTTCAGAAGAAGAAATAAAAGCCATCTATGGTCATGTGAAGAAAAATGCTCTAAAATTACTATTAAATAGAGAAATGTAAATTAAAACAACTCTGAGGCACTACGTCACACCTATCAGATTGGCTAATAGGACAGAAAAGGAAAAGAATAAATGATGAAGGAGATATGGAAAAATTAGGATACTGATGCACTACCGGTGGAGTTGTGAACTGATCCAACCATTCTGGAGAACGATTTGGAACTATAGCCAAAAGGGCTATAAAACTGTGCACATGCCTTGGAGCTAGCAATATCACTATTAGATCTGTTTCCCAAAAAGATTTTTTTTAAAAGGTAAAAGGACCTACTTAAACAAAAATATTTACAGAAGCTCTTTTTGTAGTGGCAAAGAATTGGAGATTGAGGGGATGGTCATCAAATAAGAGATGGCTGAACAAGTTGTGGTATATGATTGTGATGGAATACTACTGTGCTTTAAGAAATGATGAGCAGGATTCTTTCAGAAAAACAGGGAAGACGTATGTGAATTGATGCAAAGTGAAGTGAGAAGAACCAGAAGAACATTGCATATAGTAACTGCAATACCGTATGATGATCAACTGTGAATGACTTAGCTATTCTCAGCAATACAATGATCCAAGACAATCCTGAAGGACTTATGATGAAAAATGCTATCTACCCCCAGAGAAAGAACTGAGGGGAGTCTGGACACAGATCAAAGCACACTTTTAAAAAACTTTCTCTATTTTTCGGGGAGGGGGGGGAGGCGTGGTATTGTTGTTTGTTTTCTTTTGCAACATGGCTAATGTGGAAATGTTTTGGGTGAATGCACATATAAAATCTATATCACAGTGCTTGCCTTCTCAATAGGGAGGAGAAGGAGGGAAAGAATTTGGAATTGACAATTTTTTTTAAACAATGTTAAAAATTGTTATTACATGTAACTGGAGAAAACATGAATTTTTAAAAAATTATATCATTTCAGTCATACAATAAGCCTATGAGGGGGCTATTCAGGAACACAGTCTCATTTTACAGAGGGGGTGATTTGCCCAGGGTTACATAGCTGCTAAGTAGCTGAGAGAATATTTGAACTGGGGTCTTCCCAATTCCTAAGCCAGCATGCTATCCAGCATACTACAATGATCAGTAAGAATGTGTTTCATGAACATGTCAGATGGGTATCCAAAATAATAACTCATTTCTATAACACTGTAAGATTTACATTTTCTGCACAACGACTTTGGGATATAGGTAATATAACATTACCATCCCCATTTTACAGAGGAGGAAAATGAGACTCAGAGAAGTAGGTCATTTGCCCATTGTCCCACCTTAAATTTCCCCAACTCTTCTAATCTAATCTTTATCTACTCATTTTACCAAGGTGATAGTCCACAAGAATGATTATGGGAACAAACATACTTGGGCTAAAAAAACGACTAGAGAGTTTTTTTGTGGTTATTTCAGCCTCTCGTGAGATGATATCTACTTCCTCACTGATAGAACTGACTGTAAACTCCTCTATTAAACTGTAAGGTCCATGATGTCCTAGGCCTTATTGTTTACAATAAGAGTTTACTTATATGTAGTAGATTGTTTATAATAAGGTACTGTTTACAAAGAGTAGGTGCTTTATAAACATTTGATGAATGACTGAATACCTAACCTTCAGCAGAAATCAACAAGATTTCGGGGGATGAGAGGTAATGTGGTACAGTGGAAAGTGTATGTATTGACTCTGCAATCAGAAGGCCTGGTTCGGATACTACCTATGTGACTTTGGACAAGTCAGTTAAATGGGGTTAGCCTAGATGCTCTTGGAGTGCTAAGATAGCTGGACCTGGAGTTAGAAAAACTGAGTTCAAATCTTGCCCCAGAAATTCAACTTCCCTAACAGTAAAATAACAAGGTACTGGGGTGGGGAGAGGGGGGGTGTCCAGAGGGAATATGCCTTCCTGGGACTTGGCTCCTAAGTACACTTTCAGCTTTAAATCTATCTCCTTTCAGCTCTAGGACCATGCTCCAATATGGCACTGGCATGAAAAGAAAGTATACCAGATTTGGGGCGGCCAGGTAGCACAGCGAGTAAGAGCACCGGCTCCAGTGTTGAGAAGACCTGGAGATAGAATCCCGGGCTCAGACACTTAGCACCCACCCAGAAACACCTGGTCGTGTAACCTTGAGCAAGTTACTTAACCCCAATTGCTTAGGGGCGGCCAGGTGGCTCAGCGAGTAAGAGCACTGGCTCCAGTGTCGGGATGACCTGGATCAAATCCGGGCTCAGATACTCAGCACCACACCCCGAAATAACTGGCCTTGTAACCTTGAGCAAGTTACTTAACCCCGATTGCTTTAAAAAAAAAAAAATCAATTCAGCTTAACAAACATGCACTATTCTACTACATGGATATGAATCTTTCTGCTCTCAACTAGGCATGCAAGCTTGAAGAAGTCACTTATCTCTTCAGTTACAATTTAATTTGTATGGAGAACTTAAAAATTAAGAAGAGAGAAGGAATGAGCAAAGAGGCAATCTTCCTGAGAACAAAGGAAAGTATGGGGTGAGGGGCCTTAATCATTTTTGTGTCACGGGCCGTCCACCCCAGCTCCAGCACAGTCTGGTGAAGCCTAAGGATCTCTTTCAGAGGTATACATTTAAATGACTAAAATAAAATACCCAAGATTCCAAAGGAACCCACCATTGTGAAATAGTCACCAAAACGTTTAATAAACAAGTTCTCAGATCTATGTTAAAAAGTCTTACACTCAAGAAAAAAATAGAGAATATGTGTGTGGGAGGAGGGGAGATAGGACAGCAAAGGGAACAAGAAGGTCCTCATGGCAAATAATGTTGGATTTTCTCAATAAGTTAATAAAGGAATTAAGAGAAGTAGTTTAGAAAAGCCTCAACTGGGAGTAGGACAGTCAATCATCAAAGAGTAAATGAATTGCTATGGATCAATGAGGACTGAGTTTAGATTAGAGACAATTTAATCAGCAAGGTGTGCTTCCTCTTGGAATAATCATCAGGCCAGAGACATGGATTCCACCCAGTTCTATCATTTTTCCATTCTAAGCGTTAACATAGGATTCAAATAAGATACAAGTTAGAGAAATATCTTACCCACTATCCCATAAAACCTTAACAACCTAACTGTCCAGGCCTGGGTAAGGTGAAGGTGGGGGATGGTAGCAAATGGGGTATCCAAAAACTATTCTGATGTGTCTGGTTACCAATGAGGTAAAGAGGACCCATGAGACAAACTCATAGTAACGCACCATGAGTTGCTACCTTGACAACTCATCAAGTATCCCTTACCTTAAGAGTGGACTCAAAACTACTCCCAAGGTGATAGCAAGAGTTTTTAGCCCCACTGACAGTATTGGATTGCCTGATGTTTCATGTTACTGTCAGGAAGGGATTAACTCTTACCTTTTACCTTCTTCAGAGTCTAGCACAGTGCTTTGCCCATAGTAGATGTTTAATAAATAGTTGCTAATGGGGCGGCCAGGTAGCACAGCAAGTAAGAGCACTGGCCCCAGAGTTGGGATGACCTGGGATCGAATCTGGGCTCAGATAATTAGCACCCACCCAGAAACACCTGGCCATGTAACCTTGAGCAAGTTACTTAACCCCAATTGCTTAGGGGTGGCCAGGTGGCACAGTGAGTAAGAGCACGGGCCCCAGAGTCAGGATGACCTGAGATCGAATCTGGCCTCTGATCCGTAGCACACCACATCCAGAAATAACTGGCCGTGTAACCTTGAGCAAGTTACTTAACCCCAATTGCTTTAAAAAATAAATGAATGAATGAATAAACAGATAAATAAATGGTTGCTAAATGAATGAAATGAAAGAGTGGGTCACAGAAGAGGAAGGTGACAGCAGGAAGGGTATAATCTTTTGCTCATTAATTGTAGAGTTAATGGTAGAGGGCTGGGACTAAAACCCAGGTCCCCTGCCTCATGAATCCCGTATCTCCTCAATTAGATAGTAACCTTTTTAATTCTTGTTTCTAAAGCCCAATTTGGCACACTCTGGGCACTTTGTAGATCTTAAGTTTTGCCTCAATTTACTATTTTCCCATCTGTGGTAAGACAGACAAGGCCCAGAGAATCTAGGATTTACCCAACACTCAGGCAGAAAGTGGTGTTAGAAGAAAACTATAGTTATAGTCTGCAAGGAGAAGAATGGTATAGTAGTGGATAGAGGGGTGAGGAAACTTGGGTTTGAGTCCTGTATATGATACATACTGCCTGTCTGGTCCTGTGCAAGTCATTTCTCAGTGTTCTAGATCTCTCTAGGATTATTAAGTTGCAGAGACAGTGGTGGCCTGCATTGGGACATACAGGTTTTTATTCCTGAAACCAATGAAATTACAGATCTATCCTTAAATCTTTCCTTTGGTGTCTCTCACCACACTTGCCTCAGGCAATCAGGAAAGACACTATGCAAGGGAAGTACCTTGAAGGTCACACATGCCAGCCATCACTGCCTACTGGAATGAATTCTTCAGCTATCTGAAAGGTTGCTGCATGGAAGACTTGTTCTTAATTCCAGAAGGCAATGGGAAGTTGGTTGCAAGAAAGTACATTTTAGTTCAATGTAAGGAAAAACTTCCTAAAAGTATAAATGTCCAAATACAAAAACAGCATACCCGGAAAGTAGGTTCCAGTCACAGGTCTCCTTTAAGACAAGATGGACAACCCTTTGTTTGGGTATTGCAAATAAGAATTCTTTCCTTTTCTTTGGATTTTTTTTTTTACTAGCTTTTGTTTTTAAATTACCTTCCAAAAAACAATACCCAAGAAAATTACCTTCCATTTCCAAATAACTCCCCTCACCAACTAAAGTCATCACCACCAACAAAGAATTTTTAAGGGTAGAGAGAGAAGACAATTTATATACACAACATCACATACAGAAAGTAGTAGAGAGGATTCAAACCCAGGTCTTTTCTTCCAAATCAAAATCGTTCACATCAAGCAACTAACAAGTATTTTCATTATAGCATCCTGTATCTGTAAAATAAAGAGGTTGGACAAGATGATCCCTAAGACATCTTCCAGATATAAATTCTTTAACCTCTAAGGTCCAGCTCAATTCTGCAATCCACCTAAACTCCCAAACCAAATATCTAAGGTCATCAAAAATTTCAGGAAGGTGAGGTGGCTAGGTAGCACAGTGAATAGAGCACTGGAACTGGAGTAAGGAGGACCTGAGTTCAAATCCAGCCTCAGACACTTAATACTTACTGGCCATGTGACCTTGGGCAAGTCACTTAACCCCAATTGCCCTGTCTTCCCCTCTCCAAAAAGAAAAAAAAAATCTCAGGAAGGAGATTAAATAGGTATAAAGTATCAACTTTATAAAAAGAATTTTCACCTCTCCCTAGAAGCCTACAGAATGTATGGTCTGTGGTCAAAGTGCTGTTTGATTATTGTCTTTGTAGTTCCAGGGTCTAGTGCAGTGCCTGGCACATACAAGACACTTGCTAAATGCATAGTGACTGGACTTGTAAAAATTTCAAGATGCGATCTTAGAAGAATAAATACACACTCTGCCTTTACAGCACAGTGTGATGGAAAGAGCAATGAACTGAGTCAGGTCTACTGAACTGGAGTCCCCCGCGCTGCCACTGAAACTCAATCTAGGCAAGACACTTCCTCTTCTGGCCCAAACTTTCCTGGAAAATGAGGAGGTCTCTTTGCCATAAAATAAGGAGGTGGAGTTCAATTTTGACGTAATATTCTAGGATATTTAGCAGAGAAAATGAATGTAGAATAGTTGTCTTCAAATATCTGAAGGGTTATCACGTGGAAGACTTGGCCCCAAAAGGCAGAACTAAGCAAGAAGATGGTGGAAGCTGCAGAAAAAAAAGATTTAGGTGCTAGATGTAATTTAAAACTTAACTAGTAGAACTAACCCAAAGTAGAATATGTTCAGTTCTTCCTTCCAGGAAAAAAGGCAAGAAGGAGATGCTAGAAGACCACTTGCTAGAGATATTATAGAGGGAACTCTTGTTAGGGTCAAACTAGATCACATAGACAGCTTCCAGCTCTGAGACTCTATAAGGCTAGTTTTTGTGACAACATTTTCTTAAGAATGGCAGATCAACACCCCCTATATTTTCCCTGAAATTTCCTAAGAATCATTATCATCAACAAATATTAATGCCAATGAGTTGCTTAGGGAAATTTATTGTACACATGCACACACATGGATATATGTATTTGTATGTGAAAGACCCTGCCTTCAAGTGGTTTTCCATGTAGCTCAAGGCAGGCCTTGGACTATATTCTATTCTATATTATTTAATAAAGAAATACTCATTCCTCTGTGTTTACCTTGCCTTTCAAAGTAAACTGTCATTTTTCAAGAGTAGGACTGATATCTTCTGCCTTGTATGCTCTAGGTAAACAATAAATATTCAATAAAAAACTTAATTTCCTTTGCCTACCAATTGTCTCTCCCTTAGTTATATGATCTCAGATAAGTCCCTCAGACAACACCCTTCTAGGGTATCATTTATTCATCTGCAAAATGAGGTAGTTGGATTTCTAAATTATCTTCCAGTTCTAATACGCTATTAATGTCCCTTCCAAGTCTCATATTTTTTGTTTCCAAGCTTCTTCCTGCTCTGACATATCTTCTAAGGTACTTTCCAGTTCTAAGTGTCTCTAAGCATAAAGCTCAATGAATGCCCTCAAAAACACATTTTCCAGGGCTCAGGATAACTAGTTATCCTTATGATTCATTAATGGAAAAAATGAACTATGGGTACTGAAACTAAAGAATACACATAATATAACCATCACGACGATCATTTCACTTCCCCCAAAGTACGGAAGTTCAAAGCTGTTGTTCCTCCAATAACTCTAACAATAGTAACCCTTGTCACACCAAGAAAACAAGATCTTTGCAGCTACTGTGGAAAGAACATTAGATTTGGAGTCGGATGACTTGGATTCAAATACGGGGTGTGCCATTAGCTAGCTATCTAAACACTCCACGCTTCTTTTTTTCTCTTGCTGAACCTTATGCCTGGAGTGTTCTCCCTCCTCTACTCTAACTACTAACCTTTTATTCCCAACCAAAATCCCACCTTTTACAGGAAGCTTTCCCCCTTTAAATTATTTCCTAGTTATTTTGTATATAGATAGTTTTGTGTGTATGTATGTGTGTGTGTGTGTATATATATATATATATATATATATATGTATTTACATGTTGTTTCCCCTACCCTGCCCCCACTAGATTGTAAATTACTTGAGGGAAAAGACTGTCGTTTCCCTCTCTTTGGCTCCCCAGCACTTAGCCCAGTACCTAGCACATAGTAGGCACTTAATAAACATCTAGTGAATTAAATTGGATTATCCATTCATTGTCAGATTGGGCAGAAGGTTTCCAGTAGAGTAAGCCCAAAGATTCATTCTTGGCTCTAGCTATGACTTGGATACAGGAATAGATGCCATGCTGATCAAATATGCAGATCAAACACAGTTAGGTGGAATAGCCAACCCAGCAGACAAAGTCAGGAAACAAAACAATCTTCATATGCCAAAGAAATAGGCAGAATAGCATAATTTGAAATAAAAGAGGGATTAATGCAAAGACTTTCACTTGGATACAAAAGAAAAATCATATTTGTAGAAACAAGATAGGGAAGGGGGGATAAAAGCATTTTTCAAATATAGATCTGAGACAAAAAAAAAATCAGCTTCAGAAGGAAAAGGCTGGGAAGGCAGGGCAATAAAGCATTTTTTCTCATACAGATCTGGGACTTTCACTGGACTACAAACTCAAGCAGTGAGATGTGAAAGTCAAAAAAGCTAATGTCATCTTGTGCTCCATTAACAGAAACACAGCTCCCAGATGTAAGGGAAGAATCCCTCTCTATACTATGCCCTTGGTTAGACCTCAGATGGAGTCTTGTGTCTCATTTTAGAGCCTTACTTTTATGCAGAGATTGATTAAAAGGAAATTATCTGGAAATTATCCAGAATAGGGCAACCAAGATAGTAAAGGGCCTTGATTCTATGCCATAAGGAAAAGCTAAAGGAACTGGGAACATTTAATTTGGAGAAGAGAAGACTTAGAGAAGAACATGATAGTTGTGCTCTAAGAGATTAAATATGTTATCTTCTGCTCCAAAAGGCAGAACAAGGAGCAGGGTGAAGAAGTTTCAAAGAGATCAATTTAGGCTTAGTATCAAGAAAATCTTCCTAATGAGTAGAGTCTAAAAGTGAAAAGGGCTACCTCAAAAGATAGTGTGCTCCCCTTCCATGGAGGTCTACAAGCAGAGAGTGGGTGACTACTTGTTGAATGTGCTATTATGGTAATTCTTTTTTTTTTTTTAAAGCAATTGGGGTTAAGTAACTTGCTCAAGGTTACACGCCAGTTATTTTGTGTGGGTGTTAAGTATCTGAGGCCAGAATCTATCCAGGGCTGGCCACTTACTCACTGCACCACCTGGCCACCCCTATTATGGTAATTCTTGTTGTGTATGGGTTGGAATAGAGAAATATTATGGCATAGTGGATGGAGTCCTTAAGTCAGGGAGACCTGGGCTTGCATTCTGTCTTTGATATTTATAAGCTCTGTGATCCTAGCTAAGACACAACCTCAATTTCCCCATTTATAAAATTTAATTAGACTAGATGGCCTCAGGGTCCATTCTAGATATACAGCTATGACCCTATGATTAGACAGTCAGTGAAGTCTCATTCAACTCTTAAAATACTACAATTCTGTGAGCTTTATTTGACATGGCTACAATACCTAAACCAAGATTCTATAATATTTCATGAAAATCACAAAATCAAAGTTAGAAAAGACCTGAGAACCTAATCTATTAAGTCAGCATCAAGTTTCATTCATCTTTATACCTTCTCCCCATTCATGCTGTCTAACATAGAGCAAGTGCTTAATATATGTCTGCCGAATTAGGAAAATTTTAAAGTATGTGAGAATGGAAAGGGGAAAATAATTTTATGAATAAAAAAAATTTGGCATGAAATCTCAGTCGAGCCAAAGTCTAATCAACAGGCACAGCAGCCTAATTCAGGGACCTTCAATGAACAAGCTCAATCTAAAGAAGACCCTCCCTGCCAGGAAACAGGCCGTGCTAAAAGGACAAGTCAGTGGTGAATGCCGGAAGCACAAACCAACTCATGGGAAACCAACAGTGAGAAGAACAAGAGGAGCCTCAATCACTTCCCATTTAAACAATGGCCCATAAGAACAAAACAGTAAGAGTACAGGGTAGTGAAAAGTGACCTCGACTGAAAGTCAGAAGACCTGAACTTCAGTCTTCTCTCTGCCCAGTACCAGTATGGCAAATCACTTCCTATCTCTAAGTGTCAGTTTCCACAATGGTAAAATGAAGGAATGGCCAAAATGATAGCCAGTTTGTGACAGAGATCCTTCCATGAAATCTATCACTTCTCAGAAAAACATTTTAAAATAAATAAAACACATGAGATTACAAAGGAAATAGATTATTTTACAATGTAATTATCGAAACATTTAGAAACAATGTTGCAGACCAAGGGTTAAGAGCTCTGGACTGAAATTATCTTTCAAGTGCTTTCCAAGTCTAAACTTTATTTTTCCTTCATCTCTCTGCTATATAAGAAGTCTCCCAGAATGTAGGGCTCAAAGACTGAGAATCTCTCTTTCCATGAGCACCATTAAACAACAGACTCCCAATCCCTTTCCACCTCTCCCCCATACCACCATTACTTTCCAGAATCTTGGTTCAATCAGAAAGAAAAAAGTAAAGTCTTAGAATGGCCATTTAGAGAAGGAGCAAGAGAGAAGTGGTTATCAAGGAGTCTGGGTTTCTTGCTTCAGCTCTGCTCAGAAATGGCTGTTACCTTGGAGTGGCTCATTTCCCTAAGACTCGATTTTTGTACAATGGAAGGGGTATTGAATTTGGAGTAATTAATTTTGGAGTATATCAATTTGGAGTAAAATCATCCAAAGCTACAGCTTGAAATTCTGAGCCTCAGTTTCTTCATCTGTAATATGAGATTAGATAAAATAATCTCAAAGGTCCCTTCAACCTGTAAGTCTACAATCCTAAAATAAGAGTGTTGGGTTACCTGACCTTTAAGAAGCCTTCCACCTCCATAAATCCTTTAATTTGATATGCCCATTATCATGCCCCCACAAGAAAAAAGTTGGGGTAATCTAAGGCTGCATTAAGAAAGTCAGTATCCAACACAAGAGAAGTAATATATCATTGTATATTGTCTTGGTTAGATCAAAACTACTGGGAGTATTCAACTAAATTCTGAATGCCACATTTTAAGAACAATTACAAGCTTATATTCAAAGGAGAAAAAAAATGGGTTAGTAAGGAAACCTGACATTACGCCATATGTAGATCAGCTGAATTAAATGAATTAGACATGTTTTACATGGAAGAAAAAAAAGACTTGGGGAAAATTTTGTGATAACTGTCTTCAATTACAGGAAAGGCTAACATGTGCAACAGAGTTTGGATTTATTCTGCTTAGCCCCAGGTCAGAATGAGGCACAACTAAAAAAAAAGTGGTAGGGGGGCAAAATTAGGCTTAGGATAAAGAAAAACTCCCTAATAATTAGAGGTATTGTCTTGGGAAGTATCAAGTTCACCCTCTCTAGAGGTTTTTGAAAGAAAGCTAGACATTTGAAGGGGATTCTTAGCTAGTTACAAGTTGAACTAAATGGTCTCTAAGGTCCTAGATTTCTGTGAAAGAAGTCTCAAAGATACTCTGTTAGAAAAACGAACTGGTGGAAAAGATCTTCCCCCATTCTCCCACAAATGATATTCTTGTTCAATAAAAAGCCTCAGGAAACAAAAAGTAATATAGTCACTGTAAACAAGCAACATCCCCCTGCTTCTTCCATATGTCCACTCAAAAAAACTGAGAGAAAAATCTAGCCAGTCCAGAGCAAGCCATACAAGTCTCCTCTATTGAGGCACTAATAATAAACTCCAAATTTCTCAGAGATGTTTTTCTTCCCCAAAGCTGAAAACCAATTGCATCCATAATCTCTCAATATAACTACTCAAACATCTACAGGTTAATAGCCATAAAGATCAATTAAATATAGCTGAATTGGCTAGCTCTCTATTTTGAGAAGAGGTAGACCTTTTCAACTTTGACACAGGTCATACAAGTGATGCAGTCTGTAGGAAGGCTGAGAATAGACTTGACGTTGTCTCTTCACTCTCCAAATTCCACCTGGGATCCATTACCAAAGCAAGGCATCTGGCATTTTTTTTCAAGCCCTAGGATTTCACCAAAGGGAAATTATGACTAAAGTTAAACATAACAGAGGGCTAGGGGATTTTTCTGCTGGTCAGAGCACATGCTAATTATTCCACCATTACTCACTCCAAAAGAAACTTCAAGTCAACACTGGATCTATTCTTCAGGATTACAATCCTAAGAAAACTTTTTTTTATTATTTCTCAGAATACTCATCAAAAGGAATAGAGATAATGGTGGAAATAAGTGCCCTTCCCAAGTAGAACGAGATTAAGAAATAATAATCTTGGAAACTGAATTAAAAAAAAAAAAAGGTGGGTGAATCACAACTTCCCTAGTGCCTCTACCTTTTAAAGGTAAAGGGCTTTAATATAACTCAGCTAACTGCTGAGCTAAAAGAAACCTTCTAAACCAAAGTTCCCCCATTCAATCTGCCCCTCACTGGCAAGAGCTCTTAGAAAACAACCAGAAACACTGACTCTATTGTTCAGAATTATTATCCTAAAATAGTTTTGCCTGAAACTCCCAGGATAATTTTCTAACTTTAGGTAGCCTCTCTCACCCCAAATGCACCCCATCATCACCACCACCAACAACCCTCTAGAACTGAACAATTTTTCTTTCTACTTATACAGCCACTTAATATTTGAGACTTCCTCACTTCATTTAGCCTGTCCCAACTGTAAAAACACTCTCTCTTTATAACTACATTACTCTTAATACTGTAGTCAAGTTCTAAAATTCCCAGGTTTCCACAAAATATTTAATCACTATCTACATGGCTAAGTTCTATGAATTTCATTCATTTGTAGTGTGTACTTTCAGAGGCTCTGATATGAGATAAATTTAATCTTTCCAAGGTTTTTTCATCATACTTAAACTTAACAAAAAATTAGTAATTGTACTAGGCCCATACTTGGCCTTGCAGAGAGGATGAGGATGATAGCAGTTACAGTTTGCAAAATGCTTTACAAATACTATTTTATTTGATCCACACAATAATCCTGGATGGTGGATGCTATTATTACCTTCATTTTACAGATGAGGAAGCTGAAAGAGAGGGGGAAGGGGAAGGGAATGAGAACTTATATAGCACGTACTATGTGTCAGGCACTGTACTAAGCACTTTTATAAATATTATCTCATTTGAGGTAGGTGCTATTATCCCTATTTTACAGCTGAGGAAACTGAGGCAAGGAAAGGTTTAGTGACTTGCCCAGGTTCATTCAGCCTGTAAGTGTCTGAGGCTGGGTGTGAACGCATGTCTTCCTGACTCCAGGCCCAGTCCTCTATATCACTATGGAACCTAGCTACTAAGATGAAAAAAACTTCCTCCTCTCAAGGAACTAATTACTATGTAATGGGGGAGAGGAATTATCTATATATAAATAAGTCTGATACATGGCAGAATATGACAAGAAAGGCAGCATCATGTAGTGGCTGTAAATGTGAGCTGAGTTCAATGATCAGCTCTGCCACTAACTATCTATTATAAAATCAGATCTAGATCTGGAAGGGATCTCAGAAGCCAGTGACTTCAAATCCAAGTCGCTAAGAGGTTACATGATAGAAGAGCTCAGGACTTAAAGTCAGGTCCTCTGACACCAGTGTTCATTTCATAAGAAAACTAGGGTTCAGGAAGGCCAAAGACTTGGCAAGGTCATACAAGTAGAGATTACCAAGAAGTTGTATTGGAACCACATAGAATGCTCTGATATCAGAGCCACCCGGCTCACTTTCTATTCTATCTCCCAGTCTGTGGACAAGCCACACTACCTCTTAGCCTAAATTTCTTCATCACTCAAACCTAATAAATTGACCTCTAATATTCCTTCCAATTGTAAAGTGTTTAATCCTAGAAGGAAAGGAGAAAAAAGCAAAAGGAAAGAATTAATCAAAATAGCCTGGGAAAATCTGAGTAAGGAGAGATTACATTTAGCCTGTGGAAAACCAAGAAAGGCTTCTTGTAGGTAGCACCTATACTGGGGCTTTAAAAAGGGGGGATGAAGGAAGTTTCAAGAAGCAGAAATTCAATTCAATAAACATTTATTAAGCAACTGAGGCAGAAATTCAATTCAATAAACATTTATTAAGCAACTACTACTTACCTGCAAGGTAAAAGGCAAAGGGAATACAATCACCTTAGAAGCATTTATTAAGCACCTACTACATGCCAGTCACTGTACATATAATAGTGATTTGATTCATTTTGCAAAACTATTTTTCTTTGTCAAAAAGACTGAGATGTAAGAGTGGGGAGATAGGAAGAGTATAATATAAGCAAATGATATTAAAAGTGTTATTGATGTTTTAAAATAGAATAACTTAAACATGGAATTTAAAAAAAACAAAATTTTAAAGTTTAGGCTATATTGATCCCTAAGGTCTTTCCTGCTTGAAGATTTTATGCACATCTAATAAATTAGGATAAGTATTTTAAGGTCCATGTAGGCCCTATTTAGTTGCCCAAAATAATAACAATCAATCAACATGCCACATCCTTGAGCTTCTAATTAGTCTATAGTAAGTACATCTTAGCTGTCTTTGTGGCCTCTATTATTCCTTTCCAAGGACTGCTCCATAATAAAAAATAATTTAAGGAATATAAAGTATACAATATACTAAGAAGTATTCTTGAGGCTCTAAGAAGGTAAAAAGCCACCCAAAGTCTTATAACCTTAATACTAAAATATCAGAATAGACTTACCTAGGAAGTCAGAGTTCTTACACTTTCTACCATCAGGGCACAAAGGCAGGAATAATGAAAATCTTCAGATACAGAGTTAACAACTGCCATGTAATCCAGCAGGAAAGAAAAGGAAACCATTTTTAGGCCCCTATGAAAATAACCGTATGCTAAGGAAGCAGATGAGAAATACAGTGTAAAAAGTGATAGTAAATTTAGGTAACAGATTAGAAGCAGGAACTGAAAAGTGACAGTTGACAAAAGAGAGGAGAAAGAAGCATCAAACAAGTAGAAAGAAGACCAAGAAAGAAGAGTCATAAAAGCACATCAATCTGGGGTCATTTAGTAGAGGGCAAACAGACAGACCACCTAATAGCCTCGGGTACTAAACCATATTAGCGATATCATACAAATAAGGTTCTGAATGGCGAAGCCCTCATTTAATCACTGAATCATGATCCTTCTGAAAGGAAGAGGTTCTTGAAGGATTTCCACCAAACTTTATATTAATAAAGTTTAAGATGTGGCACTTAAAAAGTAACTTTATCCCTTCTTTCTAGTTATCTGGAAAGTAAACTTACACAGAATAGCTCTCATTCCTAATGCAACTGTTTAAGTGAACTATGATTATAATTAATTAGATTCTCTGACTTAAGGACTGAAGTCAGAAAACCAGACGTCAAATCCAACCTCAGAAATGTGTTACCTATATAACTCTAGGCAAGTGTGTTTGCCTGAGCTTCCTCAGTTATAAAATGAGGATAATAATGGCACCTACCACCTAGAGGAAGGATCAAATGAGATGATAATTATGAAGCATTTGGCCCAGTACCTGGCACACCACGCTTTACAATGTTTTCATCATCATCATGGGATTCATGAACACAAGGCACCTCATTCACAAATGAGAAAACTGAGGCACAGGGAAGGAAATCCCAGTTCCAAGTCATTCCATCTCTCTAAACTTCCATGTCCTTATCTGCACAATGGAGACAATAATGTTAAACTTCACAGGTTGTTGTAATGAGGAAAGTGTTTTGTAAACCTCAAAGCACTTCCTG
This sequence comes from Petaurus breviceps papuanus, assembly GCF_028583685.1. Classification (NCBI taxonomy): domain Eukaryota; kingdom Metazoa; phylum Chordata; class Mammalia; order Diprotodontia; family Petauridae; genus Petaurus; species Petaurus breviceps. The sequence goes on along the minus strand of NW_027185776.1, from coordinate 5,239,585 downwards.
CTCTATTTCTCCTCCCCTAAAGATACTAAATGCAAGTGCTCAGCAAAATCAGCAAACCTCTAGAGTCAGCATTCAGTTTCAGTTGTGCACACGGGGAGGGGGGGAAGAAGGGGACCGGGATGGGACACAAAACACAACAGTTTCTTTTTCCCTATGCAGGCTCCAAGCTGTCTTTCCTTCAGGCAGCCCACTTGGACCCCACTTCAGATCAGTTACTCCAGGCATTCCACAGAGATAACACTCTGTGGCTAGAGTTCACAAACTTTCTGTGTGGTCAGAGAACACACTGGATTACATTCTCCCCCTGGTTTCTCAAAGACCTCCCACAAAGTGAACAAGAGCCACCTACTTTCCCACCTCCTTTCTTCTCTTTGGGAAGAATTTCCAAACCAGTTTCGAGTGACTGAGATAGTCTCTTGCGTGTTTCGGGCACTTCCAGTCACTCCTCAAATCTAAGCCACACATTCATAACTGTTATTTAATCCTCTAACTATTAGATTTTCCACTAATAGAGGGCTAGCAGAAGTAGCATACTGATATTCTAATTTTTTTTTAAGTCTTTACTTCACTGGGCAGATTTTAGAGAAGGGATTAATAAGGAAACACAAGTAAGAAGGAACAGGGAGGTTCTGAGACTAGACCATCTGTTAGGTATATTTAAAGTGGGGGAATTCCTTTCACTGTTAGGTTTGATTAGATGACCTCTGAGGCCTTTTTCAACTCTGGGTCAATGGGAAGGGGAAGTCATATACAGATGACTACATAAAGTATTCATGCCATTGCTTCCTTTTGAGGAAAGGAGAGTGCTACTACTTTGGAAAGATGAAGGCAAAGTCTCAGGGGGTACTATGCCCATTTCACACATGGACAGAAAGAGTAATTAAGTATCTCACAAGATTGTTATTAATGACAGTTATTTACATGTGTGAGAATATGCATGTAAATCATTTTACAAAGTTTAAAGTTCTATGAAAATGTCAACTGATGACTGGATTTATCCAGGGTCTCAAAGCAATTAGAGTAAAAACCCACAAAACATGCCACCTCTCTCTAAAAGAGAAGAATTAGTCAAAGCAGGTCCAACAAAATAAGTTATCAGTAACATAATGGAGAAAAGTACACTCAATTTGATGTCAGACAATCTAGGTTTGAGATCTGACTCAATATAAAGATCGAATTCCACCAATTCTTAACTGTGTGATCTTAGAAAAGTTCCCTGCTCTCTCAGAGGCTCAGTTTTCTTATTTGTAAAATAGAGATACTGATACTCATTCATAGATATGTTCTAAGAAACTGTCTTAAAAAACATAAAACTAGTCTTATTTTCCCAGTAGGGAGATAGTTCAAAAGCCCACACTTTGCCTCAGTCTTAGCAAAGAAGCCAAAAAATATGAATGGAAACCAAAAGCGCATATTGGGTGTGTGTGAGATGTGGGGAGAAGAGGGAAGGCTCACAGCTGGCTAAGAATCCATGATCTTGACAGGCTCCTGCAAACAAGAACCAAAATTTAACTCCAAAATCTATTGATAAAAGTAATTGAAAATTGTTTGATTCAAAGATGACCTTGACAAATTTTATGGGGGAAAAGACATCCTTTCCACAATTTGTAATTTGTCCAAGCCAAAAGTTAGATGAAAACAGGTGAGGCAGAAAAGAGATCAAGAGATGAGACTGAAATAAGTTTTAGGAAATTCTATGTTTCTAAAAGATTACAATTCTTCCACAAAAATTTCTATTTGGGGACTAAATTGGTATACCCTAGAGTCACTTTTAGGAAGGCAGTACCAAAACAGAGCAGGTCCAAAGTCAAGAGATTGAGGATGGTAAAAGGAACATGAAACCAAGATCACATGGAACCACAGAATCTCAGGGGTTAAAGGATTTTAAAGAGAATTACATCCAAGCCATATTCAAAGAGGAATTCCCTTGACAATATCGTTGACAAATGACTATCCCCAGCGTTAAAAAAAAAAAAAAGCAACACCATAGCCTGTTCAATTTTTGGACATCACTGATTATCAACATGTTTTTTGTTTCTCTTTTTTTTCTCCTATCAGTTCTGTCATTTCCATGGTATGTGAGGTTCAGGTAAAAGAAGGAAAGACGTTTAGCCTAGTGAAGACAGGAAGGGAACATGATAGCTGTTTTCAAATGTTTGAAGGGCTATCACGTGATAGAGGAATTGGACTTGTTTTGTTTGGCTTCAAAGCACAGAGCTGGAACCAACAGGTAGAGGTTACAAGGAAGCAGACTTTGGCCTGAAATATTGCTTGGGGGCTAGAGGGAGGTAGAGTCTTACGGTCAGAGCAGTCCAAAAGCAGAGTGGGTCATTTCAAGTAGTAGTGGAACTTCCAGAAGAGAACAAACACTTATCAGGGATATTAGAGGGGGGATTCCTGGTCAGGTAGAGATGGGACCAGAAAACCCTTTTGTTTCTGAGTCAGAGTCACACACTGTCCATGGCATTTCCTTGGCAAAGATACTGGAATGGTTTGCTACTTCCTTCTCCAGTGGATTAAGGCAAAATGAGGTTAAGTGTCTTGCCCAGGGTCACACAGCTAGTATGAGTCTGAGACCAAATTTGAACACAGGTCTTCCTACCTCCAGTCCCAGTGCTCTGTTCAGGGAGCCACCTAGCTGCCTCCAAGGGCCTAATAAAAGGATCTAAATGAACAGATTGTCTTCAGCACTCTCCCACTGGCTCTATCAGTACCATGCCCTCACCTCTTATATCCTTAGTCTCATTCCTACCAAAGTTGCTAACTGCTGCTGAAAGAGAACTGGAAACTGAAGCCCAGAAGTCAAAGACTCAAGGTCACACAGGAAGTTAAGTGGCAGAGCTAGGATTTGAACCCAAATCTTCTGACTCCAAAATCCAGCATCCTTTCCACTCTACCCAGCTGTCTGAGTCAGACTTTGAAGGGAAGAAAATCAATCTGTTGATTTCTACAGCCCCCTAGGAATAGAAGTACTTCCACATGTGGTGGGAGATGCAAGAGGTAGTAACCAGGGACAACAGCTCCATGGTAGGAGGGAAATGGAAAAACCAAGAGCCAAACTATGACAGAGAAAAATACAGCAGACACCAGATATGATAGAAAGCTAAGTGAAGGTAAGAGGTACCTTTTAATAGTTTTTGAGCAGTACATTTAGAAACAAGTAAAACATTTCATCATCAGGCATCTGGCCTCATTTAAAGCTTATTTCTAGCAAGAAAATCCATTTGACCCCTCAAGCTCGTTCAAAAAAATCTGCACCCAGGACAAAAAGCAACATTTGAAACCAAGAGGCAAAGTATAAAAATAGTCACTATACAAAGAGATTCTCAAACCATAGGGCTTGCAAAAAGAGCTGTAGTCTGATGGGGTGGGGTGGGTGGGGGGAGGGAGGAAGGAAGGGGGGAACCACCACATCCCTAAGTATGTTTGGCTTGTAGCTGGAGTCTGAAAAAATTGAAGATTGATTACAATAGCTCATAAAACATTTTACTGAGCTACAAATGATGTCATAATAAAATCAGCTTTATGGTTGATTACAGAGGTCATATATTTAAAGGGTGAAAGAGACCTCAGAGGGCATCTAATTCAACCACTATCTTTTTCAAATGAGGAAATCAAGGCACAGAGCTATCAGACCACTAATAAGGCAATGAGAAAGAATAGGAACAATATGTATGTCTGTGGATGAATGTGTGTATGTATGTTCATATGCAAACATACCTGTAAAGGTAAAAAGCACAGATATATGTTGCATGTACAATTGTTTGTATGCTGTCTCCAACATCTGAATGTGAGTTCCCTGAGAATAGAGACCGTTTGTTTGTTGTTGTTGTTGTTGTTGTTGTTTGGGGTTTTTTTTTTTTTTTTTTGCGATTCTTTGTATCCACAACCCTTAGCACAGTGTCTGGCACATAGTTAAGCCCTTAACAAATGCTTGAGTGTTGCTGACACTTGTTTCCCTCTCTGGAACTCAATCACCATATTTGCAACATGAAGGACTTCGGCCAGATGACATCTAAAAGTTACTTTTATTATTACTTAATACCAGACTCATGAAAGACTTGACTGAGGGACTGAAACAAATAGCAAAAAATAGAGGGTTTGGGCATTAATGATCTATGCTACCATTGTTCACCCTCCTCCTACAGCTAACTGGGCCACTGGTTTGTTAATCCCCATTCCCAACTTGGGGGCGGGGCTGAAACAGATTTAAAAGTCTAGCAAGGTAGCTGGATATTGCTGCTGCTGCTACTGTTTAATCATTTTCTGTTGTGTTCAACTCTGTGACCCCATTTAGAGTATTCTTGCCAAAGATACTGGAATGGTTTGCCATTTCCTTCTCCAGTTCATTTTGCAGATGAGGAAACTGAGGTAAACAGGGTTAAGTGACTTGTCCAGGTCATGTAGCTAGTAAATGTCTGAGTCCAAACTTGAACACAGGTCCTCCTGACTCCAGACCTGGCACTTTATCCACTACATCTCACAGCTGGATACAGAAAAGTAATTCAAGTCTCAGCAACCCAAATTTCCATCTCAAATACTCCATGAAACTGCTGCCACAAAACTAAACTGAACAGGGTCAGTTCAGTATAATGCAAGCAGCACTGGGTTTGTTAAAAAAAAAAAAAAACCAAACCGGGGTGTGAATCCTATTTAGGCCATTTACTACCCATATACTCCAGTTTAAGACCTCTCTAAGCTGCAGTGTCCTCATACATAAAATGAATTGGTCAGATAATGCTCAAGTCTTTTCCAGCCATAAAGCCTAAGATCTATGGGGACCATAGAATCTTGGGAATGGACAAGAAGAAAGTCTAAAAGCTGACCCCTGAAAAGAGTTCAGGAAGGGCAGGGCTGGTGAAAAAGGAGACAAGAAGAGTATTCTACTGCCCACACCCATTTTCTGCAGGAGAAAGGCAGAGGACTGGTACTTGGCTTGACTCCAAGACCAGTGCAGCTGGGTTCAGTATTACCAGAGGGCCCGGAAGCTGGGGTAGCGATGGGGGGGTGGAGAAGAAAGCAGGGTCTGTCTCTCCAGCCAGAAGGCAGAGCCCCAAAAGACAAATGAGCACTTGATTTTAAGTCCTGGTGAAGGAATTTTGGTTCCCTTAACTCCACTTAAGACCCAATGAGGGAAAGGTGTTGGCCATAAAAACCACCTGAGCCCTCACACCTTAGTAATCAATAAACCTAGAACCTACTTCAGTCCCATGATCCCAGTCATCCTCTAAAGTTCAGAGTATGTGATCATAGACCACTTAATCTATGTTTATTAATACATCAGACCACGTGAAACCCCTCACCCAAAATAAAAGACCTCGATGTCAAGATAACAACAGTTCACATTCCTATGATATTTGAATGGTTACAAAACATTGGCCTCACAACAACCCTGTGAATCATGAATCTTGGCTCAGATGTTGACTACCTGTGTGGTAGATAATAAATGATGATAATGATGGTAGTGATGATGAAGTTAAGGATGATAATAATAAAATAACATTTATATACTTTCTACTATGTTCCAGGAACTGTGTCAAGTACTTTACAACTATTATTTGATTCTCACTACAACCCTGTAAGGTAGATGCTGTTATCCTCATTTTACAATTCAAAAAACTGAAGCAAATAAAGGTGAAGTGACATGCCAAGGGTCACACAGCTAGTAAGTGTCCAAGGTCATTTTTAAACTCAGGTCTTCTTGACTTCAGGCTCACTGCTCTATCTACCACTAGCTGCTTAGGTAGTGCACGATATCACCATTTTATGGATTGGGAGAATTAAGGTTGAGCAAGGCTAATAGACTTAACAAGGTCACAAAGCAGTAAAACAAGCTTTGCATGTTTTCTTGATCATTGGACTGTGAGATACTTAAGGGCAAAGATTGTATGGCATGTTCAGGGAGGACTAGGACCTCTAGTGTAAGGGCTTGCCAAACCCTTTTCAGGGCTGCTCATCTCTTTTGGTGTCCACCTAATTCACCCAACTCTCACCTGTGGCTCCAAGAAGCTGTAGCATGTGCAATAGCAGCCACACCCTAGTAAAACCATCTCAGTAGACAGAATAAACCAGGTTGAGGGTGACAGGCCTCAAATTCATTGGTAAGTTAGGAGAATGTCTACCTCAAGACTTCCACCAGGAATATGGGTGGATGAGAAAAATTTGTTCCAACCGCCATGAAGGCAGCAGAAGCACTTGGTGCTTAGTCCAGACATGGAAGATGCCAAGGTCATCCACTGCATTCCAGGCTATCACCAGTCACATGGACTTTTGTCTTGTCACTGGTCTCCAATGACTCAGGAAGAGAAAGAGAAAAATGACATCACCTAATGATGTCATTGATCTTTGAAAAGGAACGATGAATAAAAATATCCCTAGTGTTTAGCACATGGCCTAAACACATAATGGGTGTTCAGTAGAAGAGAAAGGAGAAAGGGAATAAGTATTTACAGAGTACCTACTATGTGCCAAGAATGCCCCTAAGCACTTTTTACAAATATTATCACATATGATCCTAACAATCCTATGAGATAGGTGCTATTATGATCTCCATTTTACAGTTGAGGAAACCATGACAAACAGGGGTTAAGTGATTTGCTCAGGATCATACTGGATTTAAACTCAGGTCTTCCCAACTCCAGTTCTCTATTCCCTGCAATACCTCTATGGCCTCTAATAAATAATAATGCTCTTAGCACCACACCCAGAAATAACTGGCCGTGTAACCTTGAGCAAGTCACTTAACCCCGTTTGCTTTAAAAAAATAATAATAATAATGCTAATAAATATTTACTAATTTTATTAACTACAGGGATCCATCTTGTAGCTCTGTTTGGACTGATCTTCCAGTTGTTTTCTTTAATATCCCATTTCCTCTGGCCTAATGCTCTTCAACATGAACTGGTTCAGAAAGAGAAAATTCTACATACTATCTATGTCAGTTTTTAAATTAAGCCACTACTAACTAATCAGGAATCCTCACAAAGACTTCACTAAAGTCTATATTTCTGTCATATCTAAAGGGGGAAAAAAGTTAATGAATAAATTAGTAGTAATTAATAATTGCCAGTATGGAAGAATTGGGGAAACAGAAGAATAAAGATGCTTAGCCTACTTTAAAAATATATCATTTTGAGGATGGGGGGCGGAGCCAAGATGGCAGAGTAGAAGCACTACCCTCCCGCAGCTCCGGCTTCCACCCTCCCCAATCCATGTAAAAAGGGGACTCTAAACAAACTTTGGAGCTGCAGAACCCACAAAATGACACAGAGAAGCTAACCTCCCACTGAGAACAGCCCGGCAGGCCGGCAGGAATCGGCCAGCGCAATGCTCTGGGAGCCAAGCCCAGCACCACACCGAGGCTTTAGCCCCAGGGCAGGCCTGACCAGCCGCCAGCCAGAGGGACTCCAGATCAGCAGCAGCTGTGGCCATTTCCAGATTTATCAATACATAGATGCGAAGGGCAAGTGCAGTGCAGTCTGGACTTTGGGACCAGTAAGTGGGAGTGTGTGGCTTTTACCCCCGGGGCGAGAAACCGCTGAGACTCCAGCACAGCCTGCCAGCTACATGTGGCGGCTACAGCTCCTGGCCTACAGAGTGTAGGGGGACCAAGCACCAGTCTGAGGGGTAATCGCTCTCGCTTTAACCTGCTTGAATCTGGATTGCAGTCTAGGGTGGAGGTCCTGGGGTGTGTGTCCAGCTTGCCAGAGCGTGTGGAGACCTCAGAGAGGGCACCCATCTAATACCTCCGGCAGCTGAGAAAACCCCAGCGTTTGGGACGAAAACTCCCCTGTCTGGTGGCAGAGTCCTACTGTGGCAAAAAGCCCAAAAGTCAAATCATTGAGTGGCAAAATGAGCAGGCAAAGGAAACAAAGCAGACAGAAGATTCCAACATTACACTCCTATTTTGGGGATAAGAAGGAGCAAGGCATGGAACAGGAGGAAATCAGTGAAGTCAGAACTCCTGCACCAAAAGCTTCAAAGGAAAATACAAGCTGGTTACAGGCCATAGAGGACGTTAAGAAGCAGATAAGAGAAGTGGAGGAAAAATTGGGAAGAGAAATGAGAACAATGCAAGAAAATTATGAAATGAGAGTCAACAGCCTGACTGAAGAAAATAATACCTTAAAAAACAGACTGACTCAAATGGCAAAGGAGGCTCAAAAAGGCAATGAGGAGAAGAATGCCTTAAAAAGTCGAATCTGCCAGATGGAAAAAGAATCTCAGAAGCTCAACGAGGAGAATCATTGCTTCAGAATTAGATTGGAGCAAATGGAAGCTAATGACTTTATGAGAAATCAAGTTGCTGTTAAACAGATCCAAACAAATGAAAGAATAGAAGGCAATGTGAAATATCTCATGGGAAAAACCACTGACCTGGAAAATAGATCCAGGAGAGATAATTTAAAAATTATTGGACTGCCTGAGAGCCATGACCAAAGTAAGAGCCTGGAAAGCATCCTCCAGGAAGTTCTCAAAGAAAACTGCCCTGATGTTTTAGAACGAAAGGGCAAAATAGAGGTTGAAAGAATCCACCGATCACCTCCTGAAAAAGATCCCAAAAAGAAAACTCCTAGGAATATTATAGCCAGGTTCCAGAATTCCCAGATGAAGGAGAGAATATTACAAGCAGCCAGGAAGAAACAATTTGAATATTGTGGAAACACAATCAGGATAACCCAGGATCTGGCAGCTTCTACACTGAGGGATCGAAGGGCCTGGAATGTGATATTCCGGAGGTCAAGGGAGCTGGGATTAAAACCAAGAGTCACCTACCCAGCAAAACTGAGTATCATGTTTCAGGGGAAAATATGGTCATTCAGTGGAATAGAGGACTTTCAAGCATTCTTGCTGAAAAAACCAGAGTTGAATAGAAAATTTGACATTCAGATACAAGAAGCAAGGGAAGCATGAGAAGGTAAACAGGGAAAAGAAATCATAAGGAACTTATCAAAGTTGAACTATTTTTTTTTTAAAGCAATCGGGGTTGAGTGGCTTGCTCAGGGTTGCACGGCCAGGTGTTGTTTCTGGGTGTGGTGCTGAGTGTCCGGGCCCGGATTTGATCCGGGTCGTTCTGGCACTGGGGTCGGTGCTCTTGCTTGCTGAGCCACCTGGCCAAAGTTGAACTATTAACATTCCTACATGGAAAAACAATAATTGCAACTTATGAAACTTTTCTCAGTAGTTGAAGGGATTAGAAATATATATGTCTTTATATGAGGGTATGTGGGCATATGAATACATATGTGAATGTGTGTATATACGTTTACAGGTATACATAGATAGAGGGCACGGGACCAATTTAACAGGAAGGGATGATACTTAAAAGGTGAAATTAAGAGGTGAGAGGAATATAATGAGAGGAGATGGGGAGAGACAGAGTGGGGCAACTATCTCATACAGAAGAGGCAACAATGGAGGGGAAGAATAGGAAGGCAAAAGGGAATGGGTCAACCTTATTCCTATTGAATCTGGCTTGAGGAGGGAGGGAAATACACACTAAATAGGGGATCTCACCCTCCAGGAGAATGGGGGGGAAGGGGAGGTGAGGGGGGATGATGGAAGGGAGGGTAGGCTGGGGGGGAGGGAAGTTGGAAGCACCCACTTTTGAAAAGGGACAGGCTCAAAGTAGAGAATAAAACAAGTGGGAGGTGGGATAGGAGGGAGGGAAATATAGTCAGTCTTTTACAATACATCTACTATGTTATTGTTTTGCATTAGCCGCACATGTACAACCTATACTGAACTGCTTGTCTCCCCAGTGGGGGTGGGTGGCAGGGGGGGAAGGGAATGAATCTGGAATTGAAAGTTTTAAAATCAAATATTCAAATATATGTATATATAAAAAAAAAAAGAAAGAAAGGAGGCTCCCTGGTGTCTGATGCAGCAGAAAAGTCACAGTCAAGGACAGAGGGAAAGTGCCACTGGATTTGGCAATAAGGAAGTCAACAGTCATAGACTTAGAGATGATAGGACCTGAGAATGTCACCCAGGAGAGCAGCAAGGTACATAGGGAATAACTCTGGATGTGGGTTTGGATCCCAGCTCTGTTAACATTTGTGTGACCTTAGGAAAGTCTGGGCCTCTCTGAACCTCAATCTTAATAAATAAATGCTTGTTGACTCTCTGGAAAAAAAAACATATATATATATATATATATATCATTTGTCAGGATTCTTTTATTAATTCCATGGACAAAAATGAAATGGTCTCTTGCCTTCATGGGCCTTACACTTTATGGAGGATAAGGCATGTACACAGATAAATAAGTACAAGGCCATTTGAAAGACAACAGCTCTTCCAAAAGCAGTATTATAGATGGAAGGTTTCATTCGTGGAGGAGGTAGTAACCTCAGCATAGCTTTGAAGGAAGGTGAGAATTTGTAGAATCACAGAGCACATTCCAGGCATGTCCTATTGCAATTCATGGAGGTAAGAGAAGTGGGATGATTAGTACAGGGAATAACTGGTAATTACAATGGAGTTCATAAAGGACCTCTGAAAATAAGGCTGGAAAAGTTAGGTCAGATTATGAAGTCTCTTAAATGCCAGGTTGGGGAGTTTATCTTTGAAGAGTCAAGAAGTGGATCATCACAGTATCACTAAGAACGGGGATGAGATATAGTGAGATCTGTGCTTTAGGAAATTTACTTTGACAGCTATGAAGCGGGCACACTGGACAAGGAAGAATCTGGAAACAGGGATGCCGATTAAGATCCTATTACAAAATAATTCAGGGGACAGGTAATGAGGGCCTTAGCTCTGTTACTAGCTGCGTGAGTGCAACTAACAGGAGAGGCTTATATTACTGCCCACACTTTGTAATCTACTGGAAATGAGAAAAGAGAGTAAAAGTCAAAGATGATTCCAAAGTTACAAACCTGGTTGACTGGACGAATGGGTGCAGCCATCAACAAAAATCATTGTAAGGTTGGAGAAGGGGTAGATCTAAGGGGAGATTTTATGATAATTTAACTTGACCCTGAGCAGGCTCACTATTATTTGAACCTATGTTAATCACATGACTTCATTCCCTACACAAATTCTCCACTCCAAACAAATCAGTTTCCTTACTATGTATGTACCCAACTCATTCCCACCTCCTCTACACTTTAAACTATTCTCCCCTGCTCTTTAGAAGCTTCTCTACTATCCTTTTCTATTTAGAATCTATATTTCCCTTCTAGACTGAGCTTAAGAGTAAGCATTTAGTGTGCTCCCACAAATGATTCTTGCTTATCTCTGGCTTGTGAATATTTAGTCCAAACTCATCTCTTTACAGGGGAGAACAGAAAAACCCAGAGAGTTTAAGAGACTTGGCCAAGTTCTCACAAGTAAATAGCAAAGCCAGGATTCACCATATTCAGAGAGAGACTCCAATTCCAGCACTGGTACACCAAACTACTTTTTAATCCAAACCCATCATTTTATAAAGGAGGAAGTGAAATGATTTTCCAAAAGTCAAACTATTACTGCTCAGGGTCATTTCCTTTTCCTGGGACCAGCACAGTTAATAAATCACCATATCAGTAAGAGAAAGGTGTGCCTTGCATTATGGCTTACTATCTCAGGACTCCTTGATTCTGGCTCCTGCCTGGACCTTCAGATTCCTCTCTTTGGACCAAGAACTTAGTGTTGTCTAAGAACCTCAACTTTTCTTTCCAAGAGGCATTGTCCAGGCACTCCTCCGTCACTCTGCCATAGTGCTCTTGAAACTTCCAGGCTGGCATAGGCACTCCCTGATGTTTTATTGCTACTTCTAGCTCGTGTCACCTCTAGGAAAGTACCCGTCTCTTCCAGGCCCTCTGGCACCAAATCCATTGCTCTTCTCAAGACAGCATACTCTCCTTAGGTTCAATTTCTATTACTAAAAATCAATTACTCTCTTTTATTTGGCATTTAAAGCCCATCACGCCTGATTCCAACCTACTTCTGTCTTCTCTAGACTTACTATGCTTTCCCTTCATGCACTCTGTACCTGCCTTCCTATTGTTCCTTAAACATAACAGTCCATCTCTAGTTGACAGGCTTTTGCACAGCCTGAAATACTCTTCTTTCTCCTCCCAGCAGCAACTGTCTCCTGTCTCTTTTGCCAGAGCTTTGCATAGTGCCTAGTACATACATAGTAGGCACTTAATAAATACATAGCAGGTACTTAATAAATGTTTACTGACTGAATCATGGATTCTTTTTGTGTAACTTTCTCATTCACTAACTCAGACATGTCTCAAATCTGTTCCCTCACATATTCAGTCCATCTTGAACATTACACTGCCAGATTAACTTTCCTAAAGTATTGCTTTAATCACCTTACTTGGTATGGAATACTGCAAACAACAATGGACTCTACAAGCCTCTACTGCTATGCAGGTAATGGGACTCAAGTCCCTTCCAACTCTCCATCTATGACCCTATGATTGGAAAGAAAGTAATTTCTCATGTCTGAACCTATTTCCTCATCTGCAAATGTGGGTGTGCCTGCATTACCGAACTCATAGGATTTTCGTGCTGAAAAAATGCTATGGAAACCTTATATATAGGAGTATATAAATAAGGAGCATTATTGCCTAAAACTTTCAACAATTCCCTTTGGCCTACAGGATTAAGGACAGCATTTGTGGCTATCCCCAACTTAACTCTAATAGACCTCACCAACCTTATCTCCTGAAGCTCTACTACAAAACCACATACTCTAATAAGAATAGTATATTCATAGTTCCTGAAAAATATTTGGCATGTTCCTATTTTTAGATATGTGCTCACACTATTCCACTTAATTTAACTGCCTTCCCTCCTTTTCTTCCCCATCCCACCCAATCAACTCAAGATTCATCTGTTCCAGGAAGCCTTCCATGACCATTTCTATTCACAATGATCCCTCCCTTCCCCAAATTCTTATAGCACACTTCTGGCATATGTACACTGGAATATCCTGCTTTAAATGGATGGATTGTGAACATTCAGAAAGGGAAGGAGTCATCACAAGGCATAAGTATTCATAGAATGGGAACAAATCATGAAAAGAAATATAGTGTAAATCAACTTCAAAGATCAGAGTCCTCCCTCTTGTCACACTGGCTGTGTGGCCCTGGGGAAAGCTGCAACCTCTCAGTGACCCAGAAAACACTTTTAAGACTACAAAGTTACAAAGAAACCAGCTATCTGCAATAGTAAAGGTAATTTTCTAACTCATCAATGAACTCTTGGGTAGAAAAAAATCTTACCAAAATAACCTCAGTTCCCTTCCTGATGGGAGTTACTACACTGATAAATGCTACAGTCATGCTATCCATGCTACAGTTGTATTTCAAGAAGGCATTTGAGAAAGCGTCTTGTGACATCCTTACGAAAAAAGGTCAAGATATGTGAAATAGATGGCATGTGAGAGTTCAAATCTGATTAACAGTCCAGAACCAAAGAGCATAGAACAGTGAATTAAAGTCAAGGGCAGTAAATACGTGAAAGAAGAGAATGATTGAGCTATTATATAAGTTAAGGAAAATGAAAATTTATAAAGAAACTTTTAATTAAGTGAAGGGTGGGGTTATCATTTACCTAAGAAAAGAGACAGGCAAAGAAAACAGACTGTTTAGGCTTATGAGAAGGCAATGGATGATGAATCAAAAGGGAGACATCAGGTAAGGCATACTTATTCAAGAGAAAGGGATATGTAGAAGGGGCAGTCATCAGAAAAGGCAAAAAAAAAAAATAGCATAGGAGAAAATAGTATATAGATTTAAAAATAGAAAGGAAGAAATCCATTAAGGGGAAATTTGATGATGCTGAAGGGACATGCAGAAAGATTAAAATGACAGGTGGAAGAGTTAGCTCTAGAACAAAGTTTTAAAGGCTACCTCTTCTTCCAGTGGTGAAGGGACAGATACAAAACATACAGACACGAACATTAACGATAAAGATGAGCATGTCAAATGATTCAGATCTATGTAGAGAAAAAAAGTCACCTGCTGAGGAAAGTGAGAACTCAAGGCTGATAAGAATTGATATGCTTAAGAATTAACTGACCAATCCACAAAAACTCAAACATAAATCTACCATCTTTCTGCTATTTTTCTTATAAAATCTGAGAGCTAACTTAACTTTTTCCTCCTGAATATGTTTCCTGGATATTTGTAGCAACATCTCTTAGATCTTAGTAAAACTTTCAAGGCTGAGAGAAAATAAGCATTAAAAGAAAATCATCACAGAATTTCAAGTCATCTAGTCCAACCTGTCTCTGAGCAGTAATCCCCTATACAGTATCATCAAATAAAAGTGATCTATACTTCCTTTGCCTAAAAGACCACCTGCACCTGAGTCAAAGAACTCACTAATACCCTAAGGCAGCCCATTCCACTTTTGAACATTTCTAATTTTTAGTAAGTTTCCTCCTTACGTTGAGCTGAAGTCTATCTCTTCCATCCACTGTTAGTAGTTCTTTCACTGGTGCCAAATTAAACAAGTGTAATAACAATGGCCATGCCAAATGACAGAAGAGAAAGGAAATTAGAGGTGCTAGTCTCTGGACCAAACTAGAGTATCTCATGAGTACTGGAATGGAAAGCAGATGCAAACATGTGGCAATTTTTGTCACAATCAATGTTACAGTCATAGATTTTGAAGTAGATGGGATCATAAAAGCCATGAAGTCCAATCCTCCTCATTTTAACAACAAGGAAACAAACAAAGACAGGTTAAGGGTCACACAAGTAAGTGTGTCTGAAACAGGATTTTAACCCAGGTCTTCATTAATCCAAGTGTATCAATCTATCAACTATACTGCTCAAACAAGCATTTTTTTCAATCAACAGACATTATCAAGTTCATCTATTGTGTGGCAGGCACTGTGTTAGGGCAGGCAAAAATCAGCCCATCTATCATTGCACCAAACTTAAGTTCAGGGGGGAAAACATATATACATCCAGAAGTGGGGGGATGGAAGGAACAGGTGGGGAGAATCAAGAAAAGCTTCATATAAGAAATAGTCCTTAAGCTGAATCTTGATATATATATAGGATTCTAAAATGCACAAATAAAAAAAGTAATGCATTTCAAGCATGGAAGCATCAAATACAAAGGACCAGAAGTAGAAGATTTGCAGTTGTATAGGAGACATTTAAGGAATGACAAGGAGGCCCAGTATGTTCTGAACATGGACCGCTGGACAGAGAATGTGAAACAGAAAAAAAAATTCTTGTTCATTGAAAAAAAATCATTTAAAAAGAAACAAATTTTAGTAAGAGAAGTGGAGGTAAGAGGTGATAAGGGCCTAAAGCAGGGTAGTGACCAATAGGATAAGTGAAAGGAAAAGATATCAGAGCTACTGTAAAGGTAGAAACTTACTGGATATATGGAGGGAGAATGAGGATAACTGTAAAGTGTCGTCCCAGAAGATCATACCTTATGAGGATTACAATGACCTCAAAGGAAAGAAGAAAGTTCAGTAGCTGAGGGAAGGATCAAGTTCTATGTTGGACATGCAAAATTTGAGGTGGCTCACAGAGATAATTAAATGAAAGGAAAGGAAAAAATATGGGAGAGTACTATGGAAGAGGTGCTCACAGCAAAATGCCTTCTATTTTCTCAGTCAAATATGAGACAAGATTAAATGCTTATTATGGGCCTGGCCCTAACTAGAGACACAAAGAAAAAAAATTAAATATCCCCTGCCTTCAAAGAGCTTACATTTTATAGCTTAGTTTATTTCTATTGTGTTACTTATACAAAGAATACATCCATGGTATGTATAGAAAGGAGAATGATCTTCAATTATTTTTTATGGAACCGATGTTATTATTGTGTTTGTATATGTGTATGTACAGAGAAGCAAGCAAGTTATACATATGTCATGTTATCTTTTCACACTCACAAAAGGTGGCAAAGCAATGAAAATTAACTCCACAAAATGAGTCTTTTCTGGGGTGGCTAGGGGATGCAGTGAAGAAAGCACCAACCCTGTAGTCAGGAGGACCTGAATTCAAATCCAGCCTCAGACACCTAACACTTACTAGCCCTGTGACCTTGGGCAAGTCACTTAACCGCAATTGTCCTGCTTCCCCCCCTCCAAAAAGCAAAAAAAAAAAGGGGGGGGGATGTTCTTCTTTGATGCTGGTGTTCAGACACCAGAGCACATTCCTGTTAACCCAGATTAGCGGCTGAATTTCTTCCTTCTAAGGTGGGTTTAAATTTTTTACACTGGCCAATTTAGAGCCAAGTCTGATGAATAAGGTGGGGGTCTAGCTGAGGAATGCTATTTTTGGATTAAAAATAAAGGTGGTATAAATAGAAAGCAATTACAATATTTTATGTTCTTTCTTTCTAATTTTACCCAGTGCCTTTTGTAAAAGTGATCTTCAGAGTGGCTCTGAAGTAATTTCTCCCAAAAAGAGACATATTTTGTCCACTTGTATCATCAGTGGAATAAGGATATGGACTATCAAATTAATTACTCTGAAGGGGACATTCTGAATGTCATAGATTCATTTGAACAACTATTTTCAACAACTTCTAACTGAAAGTTAACATTTTCTTCAATTATGGGAAAAAAAAAAACCCACACCATTATTCTGAGAGGGGGTTCATAGTCTTCACCAAAGTACTAAGGGTCTTCATGACTACAAAAAAGTTAAGAATTTTTGCTTCAGTCACACCCAAAGTATTTGTAAAGAAATTCCCAAGGACACATGCACTTAACAAACTCTTAATAGTACAAGGAGTAGCTGTTCCAACCCAGTTTGGCCATATGGCAAACAATCTTGGGGAGAGAAATGTTTGGGGGATCATAAGGATAAAGGAAGTGAATTTATTTCCTTAAAAAGAAGAAAATAACCTTAGCTAGCCATGTGAAAGTTTACATAAGGAGGACTAAATTGTACTCTGTACCACATGAGGCCTATTTTAAAGAAAGTTTAGGGGTCATGTTGGTGGTTTACAATTGTACTGTGCCAAAGGTTGTCATCAGGGGATTGTTAGAATGACCAGAGGATTTCTACATGGCATTTTCTTTCAAGAAGTTCAAGAGTACAGGATATGTAGGGGTTCTTATCTTTACCACATCCCCAGGAGGAAGGGAGGAAACAACAAGCAGGTATCAACATTACTGTTACCCTCTGTAAACCACAGCAAATAATTAACTACTGAGTGGTTTATGATATAACTGGTACAAGTCGATGGACCTAGAACCAAGAGGCAGGAAATAAATTATTCATACTTAGCCCTCTGACCTGGAATCCTAACAAATTATTATTTTCTCCCATAAGAAAGAAAAAGTAAGGGCCTGAGTCCAATGCTATTTTATTTTATTTTTTATTTTTCATGCTGTTTCTTTTTTTTCTGAAATTAGCATTTCAATATCACCATTGGGAGAGGGAGGTACAAATCACTGGTAACTTTGCTATCAATGGATCAAAGTTCTTATAAATTCATAAAAACTTAAGTGCCTGTAGAAACCCCAGAGGTACTCTAGTGCTATCAGTACAAGAAACATAAGTTACCTCTACAGGCAGTGAGATGGCCCAGTGAATGGAACTCTAGACCTAGAGTATGGAAGACCTGAGTTCAAATTTGGCCTCAGACATTTACTAGCTTTATGACCTTGAGCAAGTCACTCAACCTATCTGCCTAGTTTCCTCCTCTGTACAGAGAAATGAAAAAATATCTGTAAAGCACATACACAGTGCCTGACCCAAAGGAGATGCTTACTAAATGCTTTTTTTCTTTTAATCTGGTCTCTTTTTGAATAACAACAGTATGATGGAGAGATTACATTTCTGGCGTAGCCTGTGTTTTGAGCTTTAAGCATCAGGAAACCTTGCCAATTTACTAGGTATGACCAAGACCACTTAAACTAAATGGGCTTCAGTTTCCTCCTGAAAAATGAGGGGAGAGATATTAAAATCTCCATTATCTTTAAATCCCAGGATTCTAAGATCACATTAGTTGTTATGATCTCAATCAGGAGGTTATGATCTCAGTATGATCTCCTAACGTTAGGAATGCCAAGTGGCCCAAGGGGCAAGTCTTTCAGAAGCACAAGAGTTGTGCGGTTTCCATCCCTTCCTCCTCTTCCCTCTACTTATCCTCCCACCCCGCCCCCCCTTCACTCACTTTTCAATCCCTTTCAATCTAGCTTCTGATCTCGGGATGTGCTCTCTCCAAAACTACCAATGATCTCTTAACTGTCATGGTCAAAGTCATTTCTTCTGACCTTTCAACAGAACCTGCGGGGGCTACCTTACCCTTCCCTGCGTTCTGTTGTCACTGTTTTATTGGTTCTCCTACGTAGAGGGAGAGTCCTTCTCAGCCTCCTTTGCTGGACCACATTTCTCCCTTCTGCTATGATGAACCCAAAGGTCCTCCTCTTCTCATTTCTCTCTGTAATTTCTCTGGTTGTGTGACCAGAGCTCAAACAAAGTGCCTGGCTCATAATAAGTACTTCATAGGCAGCCAGGTGGTGCAGTGAATAGAGCACTGGTCCTGGAGTCAGGAGGACCGGAGTTCAAATCCAACCTCAGACACTTAACACTTACTAGCCGTGTGACCTTCAGCAAGTCACTTAACCCTAATTGCCCGGCCTTCTCCCCTCCAAAAAGCAAAAAAATAAAAAAAAAAGTACTCAATAAAGGCTTCATAACTGATGACTGATGGTTATGCTACCATAATTTATGGGTTTCATTATGATCTATATACATAGATGACTCCCACATCCAAGCCTACTCTCTTCAGAGTTCCAGTCACACCTTACTTAAAACTGCCTAACGGCTATTTCCCAATCAATGGCTGTCCCATTTTTTTTTTCAGTTGTTTTTTAGTGGTGTCTGACTCTTTGTTACTCTGTCTGCGGTTTTCTTGGCAAAGACAGTAGAGTGATTTGCCATTTCCTTCTCCAGCTCATTTTCCAGGGTTAAGTGACTTGCCCAGGGTCACACAGTTAGTATGTGTATGAGACTGCATTTGAACATGAAGACAAATCTTCCTGACTCTAGGCACAGCGCTCTATCCATTGCAGTAACTTAGCTGCCATAAGCATCTCAAATTCAACATCCAAAACATTTGTATTATTTCATTTGTGTTAGCTCCTAACCCTCCTCTCTGTTCCTTACTTCCCCATGTCTTTCCACATCTGTCCCCTTCTCTTCACTCAGTCAGCCACCAATCTCATTCAGGTCCTTATCACCTCTCAGTTATCACAGCACCTAGTAAATAGTAAGCACTTAATAAATGTTTCATCTCTCTCTGTCACCTAAACCACTGAGCTAGTCTCCTAACTAGTCTCCCTGCCTCAATTCTCCCCTCACTCCAATACATCCTCCAAACAAATGGCCAAAGTGATTTTCCTTAACCACATCACTCTTATCCTCCAGAAATTTAGAGACTCCCAAATGCCTCTATGACAAAATACAAGCTCCTCTGACTGGCATCTTCATAATCTGGACCATTTCACATTCCTTCTCTTCATCCATTCTATGTTCCAGTCAAATTGGCCTATCCGTTGTTCACCATACAGAACAAAATGCACTCCCTTCCTCGTGTCTAACTATTAGACTCTCTAGTTTCCCTCAGAAGTTAAACTCAAAAGCCACCACCTAAAGCCAGCCCTCCCTCCAAAATTAACTTGTATTACACTTCATATATACTTTGTTTTTACTTACATGTGTACTTGTTGTTTTCTCCAATATAATTTAAATTAGGTAATGTATTAATTATGTATCAATTAAATTTAATTTAAATAAATTCTTTGAGATCAGGGACTATTCCATTGTTATTTTTGTATGCACAGCACCTCTGGCATACCAGATATGCTTAATAAATCCTATGGGGAGTTATTTCTTGTTGGAAATTTCTAGCAGTTTTTGAAAGTACTATGGATTTGCACTTAAAATCCTA
Source organism: Petaurus breviceps papuanus (assembly GCF_028583685.1). Taxonomy (NCBI): domain Eukaryota; kingdom Metazoa; phylum Chordata; class Mammalia; order Diprotodontia; family Petauridae; genus Petaurus; species Petaurus breviceps. Next base: position 5,219,704 of record NW_027185776.1, on the reverse strand, counting down.
TCAATCAGGGGCAGCTAGATAGCACAATGAATAGAGCACCCACCATGGAGTCAGGAGGACCTGAGTTCAAATCCAGCTTCTAACACTTAACACTTACCAGCCATGTGACCTGGGGCAAGTCACTTAAACCCCAATTGTCCTGCCTTCTCCCCTCCAAAAAGCAAAAAATTTTTTAAAAATTATAAATCCTATCAATCAATACACATATGTATTAAGTACCTACTTTGAACCAGGCTCTGTGCTATGCAATGGGAATACAAAAAGACAGTCCCTCCCTCCCCACAAAGAGCTTGGGGAGGAATGCTGGGAAAGGGAAAATGCAGACAAATATATAGAAAAGAAGCTATAGACAGGATAAAATAGGAAATAATTAACAGAGGGAAGGCACTAGAATTAAGGGACTTGGGAAAAGGCTTCCTGTAGTAGTTGGGATTTTAGGTGGGACTTAACCAGAAGCCAGTGAGTTTAGCAGTTTGACTGGAAGAGGTAAAGTGTTATAGACATGGGAGACAGTCAGAAAATATGCTCAAAGTCGAGAGGTGTATTGTCTTCTTGGTGAAACAGCCCAGAGATCAGTGTCACTAGATTAAAGAGTTACTGTTGGGAAGTAAAGTACAAGAAGCCTGAAAAGGTAGGAGGGGGATAGGTCATAAAGGGCTTTGAATGCCAAACAGAGAAATTTTGTATTTGATCCTAGAGGCAATAGGAAGTCACGGGAATATCTGACCATGGACAGTGGTCACTAGAAACCCTACTACTGGTAGCCATCTCCACCTGGATTCCAGAAAATATTTTCCTTTATACCACATGACTTCTAAAAAGATCTTTCCTTCAGTAAATCTCCTACAGAGACCTTCTGTTAGGTCATTATTCAGTATTAGCCACCTTCTTGCCTCAGGTGTTCCTAAGATACTGACTAGTAAAGAGATGAGGAGGTTTAATAAAAGTTTTTTTCATTTTAAATCTTTGGTGATTAGAGGCATGGTGTTTTAGAAGAAAACTTCATCAGGAGAACTGGAATAAAGTTAAAGAGTTGTTGAATACAAAGGAAATTTCTCTGCACTTTTTCTTTCTCCAGTCCAAATCTTAGGATAAATTTCTGCTTCTTCCATGATTACCTTTGCCTTCACTGATCTCCCTCTCCTTGGAAGGCATAGAGCACTTTTTTATATGACAAAATGTAACCCAATTAAATTCAGCAAACATTTGGTGTTCTGGGTGCTCAGCAGTATGCCCTGAGAAGTAGGTTCAAAGTTTAAATATGGTATCTGCTCTTATGGAAGTGACTGGTTTCACCAAGAAGTAACTGCTATATACAATATTGCATGATAAATACATTAAAGAAGCACACACATCAAAAAGGGTTGTGTGAAGTCTGAGGAGAAAAAGTTATTTCCCTCTGGAGAGAATCAAACATTTCATGCTTTAGATATGTTCTGGGTAGTATTATCTGCTGTTTCATAAGTAGAATTTCTGTATTCTCACCTGGATCACAAGCTCCATGAGAGCAGGGGCCACAGCTTATCCTTTCTATCTTCCATAACACTGAGGTGAACACAGAGGTGCTCAAGAAATAACTGTTTGTTTAGGTTTGGTTTTAGGGGAAAGTGGGGGTGGTGTGAAAATACTACTGTATTCACTATAGTTCAAGCCCTCACCTCTTTTCATGGAGACTTAAATTTTAAGAACTTCTTCACCAGGCTTGCTGACTATATCCTATCTCCCCTTTCCAATCCAAAAACACTGAGTTGGTGAAGTTATATTAACATACTGATATAATCGTGTCATATCTCTACTCAGAGAGTCCAGTGGTTCCTCAATTCCTAGTAAATCAATTTTAAACTTCCAGTTCTGGAATGCAAGGTACTCACCATTTAGCCTCAACTTTTACTACTTTCCTTTACTATACTTGATGTCCATCAGAGAGGTGCAGAAAAAAGAGCCCAGGGAGGCCTAAGGAGGAAAGTTGCTTCTAGCTGATGGAGCCTTGTTCTAGCCAAACTACTACACCATAGCCTATTGTTTTCTTAATTTCTCCTTCCTCTAACCCCTAAGTAGATCAAAGTCCAGTCCCCAGTACATACTTCCTTCATATCCTCCCCCAAACTCATCTCCACTTGTTGAAATCCTTTGGTCTCATTTGGAACTATGCCCAAAGGGCAACCAAACTGTGCAAACCCTATGATCCAGCAATACCACTACTAGGTCTATATCCCAAAGAGATCATAAAAAAGGGAAAAGGACCTACATGTGCAAAAACATCTATAGCAGCCCTTTTCATGGCGTCAAAGAATTAGAAATGGAGAGGATGCCCACCAATGGGGAAATGGTTGAACAAGCTGTGGTATATAAATGTAATGGAATACTATTGCACTATAAAGAAATGATGAACAGGAAGATTTCAGAAAAACCTGGAAAGACTTACATGAACTGATGCTGAGTGAAGTGAGCAGAACCAGGACAACACTGTACACAGTAACAACAACATTGTGTGATGATCAACTATGAATGACTCAGCTCTTCTCAGCAACACAACAATCAGAGACAAGCACAAAGGATTCACAAAGGAAAATGCTATTCATATCCAGATAAAGAACTGATGGACTCAGAATACAAATTTAAACTTTTTTTTTGCTTTATTCTTTCTTGTGGTTTTGTTTCCTTTTTTATCTGTTTCTTCTTCTATAACTTTGATAAATATGGAAATTATTTACATGACAGGACATGCATAAACTCTATCAAACTGCCTACCATTTTCATGAGAGGGAGAAAAATTTGCAACTCAAAATCTTTTTTAAATGAATGCTAAAAATGTTCTTGATATACAACAGGGAAAAATAAAATACTATTTAAGTAAAAAATTAAAATTTTTAAGAAAAAGAGATCCTTTGCTCTTTTCTAGGTCCAACTCAAGAAATCAAGTTCCTTCCTTTCTCCAGAAGCCCGAGGTGAAAGCGTTCTCCTGCTCTCTCTCTCTCTCTCTCTCCCCTTCCTTCCCTATCTTGTATATTTATTTTTTTCTGCCTTATATCGCTGTCACAATAGTAGACTCAGATGGCAATCTAAGGCAGTACTAGGGTAGCCCACGATGGACTGAGTTCAAATTGGCCCAACAAAATACTTAAGTGCATGTAAAACTCTAGAGATACAGAGATAAAACAGAGACCCTGCTCTCAAGAAACTTACATAGTCAACTATATTATAAGGAAAAGACGTGGTAGACACAAATAACAAAAAAAAAAAAAGGCAGAACAAGATGAATGGAAAGAATTTCAGGGGAAGTGATGCAAGAAATTTAAGATAAGAAAGATCATTCTCATAAGAGGGTTCATGAAGATGACGCCAGAATTCCCAATTTACATGGGAGGAGTGGAAGGGACTTCACAAGTGGAAAAGAGGGGAAGGGCAGAGGAAGAGCAGAAATGTCCATTCTAACAATGAACAAAGGGATGGAAGGGGTAGAAATCAAAACAAGAATGGGGGGACTTTATAGTAGTGTTTAACTGAAATACAGTATATATAAAAGAGAGTTTTGCACATCCTCAATTGTAAAATGAGTATCATTAAAGTGCACAATGGCACTTACTTCCCAGGACTGTGGTGAGGATCAAATGAGATATCTGTAAAACACTTAGCATAGTGCCTGATATGCAGCAGGCACTTAATAAATGTCAATAGGCACGTAGGTGAAGTAGTGGAGAGAGGCTGAGTTTGGAGTCAGTAAAACCCAAGTTCAAATCTAGCCTCAAACATTTCTTAGCTGTGGGACCTTGCCCAAGTCACATAATCTCTGTTTGCCTTAAGTTTCCACAACTGAAAAATGAGGACAATTAATAGTTTCTACCTCCCACGGTTGTTATGAGGATCAAATTGGATATTTATAAAGTGCTTGGCACAGTGCCTGGCACACAGTAAGTACTATATAAACTCAAGCTATCATCATCATCATCATCATCATCATTATAGAATAGTAAAAGGTTAGACTTATAAAATAAATTGAAGCCAGACTCTGGATTTCTTTCGAAATAGTCTGGCTTAACCCAGAGCTTGCTGATATTTCCTCCAGGGGAGGAAAAACTCAGGATTCGAACAGAAAAGAGTCAACTGTTGAGAGCCTTCCCCTCTGAGATTATCTTTCATTAACTCTGTATATATCCTGTATGTTCCCAAGGTTTCCAATACCCTGTATTGTCTCCCCTATTAGAAATGGGAGCTCTCTTGACAGCAGAGGTTCTTTTTGCCTTTTTCTGCATCCCTAGCACTCAACCACATAGTAAGCACTTAATAAATCACGCTGACAGACTGCACAGGAAAGTTGGGAGACACTAGTTTCTTGTTTGCATCTCACACCCCTACCCTAAATGAAAAGATAACTGTGATGGCAACATCCTACTACCATGACAAGCTACCCTTAAGCTTCTCAGGGGTTGTTGTAAAGTGATGTTTGAAATTGACTTTATTCTGTTTCAGCCTCAAGAATGACACATATCACATGCTGATGTCTTGCAGACCAGCTTTGAAAAGATGAAGAAATGGGTTTATTTTCGGCTAAGCAATTTGCCAGAAGTTAACTATAATACTACCCTTTATATAAAGAAAGATTCAGAATAGAACAAGTGAACAGTGTATGTTCAAGATGATTTTATTTCTAAAGACCCAAAAGGCTAAGCCTTTCATACTATCCCAAGGCAATTATAATGATTCTTTTTTTAAAGTCTAGGGTCTTTGATTCCTTTGGTCTAGGGAACTCCCTGCTCTGGAAACACAGATCAACAACTCATCTGTGGTTGGTGGAATGGCTTAAGGGACTAAGAAATTAAGGAATTTGCCTATTGTCATACTGCTAGTATGTCTAAAGGGTCAAAGACTTGAAACTAGGTCTTCCAGGCCCCAAAGCTGGCCCTCTATCCACTATGCTCAATAAGAGCAGTAGTTCACAAATATTTATAGCTTTGTGATTTATAAAGGAGTTAAACTCTCATCACAATAGACTAGTAAGGTAAAGACTACTACTACTACTACATTTTTCGCTTTATAGAAATAAGGCAACTTATTTCTAATTTCCATACTTGATTTTATGGGCTATTAGCTTTAAAAGACAACATACAAAGTAACATTAATCCACATGGAAGAAATATATTGTTGGCTGAGCATTAAGAAAAAGGATCTTTGCTTTTTAATCCCATTTACCAATTAAGCAAAATTTTTGTTCAACTTTCTAGGAAATTTTTATTTCTCCCTGGTATCAACAAACCCATGGATGCAAAACCCATCAACATCCTTTATTTGAAAAGGTTTTACTTAGGTTTACAACATTCAATTTCCAAGTTTTTTTAATGTGTAGATGTGAACATTTGTTTCTTGAGTGTTAGCTATCTATCTTAATGAAAGTCTCATAGCAGCATAAATGGAACTCTAACCTAGGTATTCTGCCTCCAACTCTGATGGTTTTTCTAATCTCCAAAGTGGAGAATGGGGTTCTTCTATGAGGGGACATGACCTGAGTAACAAGGTGTGTGTGTGTGTGTGTGTGTGTGTGTGTGTGTGATCAACCAAAAGAGTCCATCAGTCAAAAAGCATTTAATAAGAGCCTACTAGAGAGGAAAGATGCATCCTGCCTTCTGTGCAATAGTCAACTCCTTCACCTGAAATTCCCCACCCATAATCCGTAGTTTCACCCCAGGTTTAATTGAGCTGCAAAACCAGGTACCCAAACGAGTCAAAGAAGAAAAATTCCCCACCAACCAACCTCCCTATTTGTAAACCCTGCCCTGCCTCACAACACACCTGTCAGCCAATGTGGGCTCTTCCCTGCTAACTAATAGCCAGTAAGTGAAATGTCTCTTTATGCCCAAATTTTTAGATGGTTTTGGTGAAAAAGAATGAATAGCAAAGAATAAGCAAATATGGATAGGTTGTGATGAGCAATACAAAATCACATTGTACTGTCTTCCCATTCTTTCAATGTACCCTCTCTTCCAAACTCCTCTTTTCAAATCTAGGACATCACCATCTTTCCAATCTACTACAATGCTCAGCCTCCTTATCTTTGGCTCCAGACTCAAGTGAAACTTCATTCTGCAAAGCTATCAGTGATCTCTTAATTGACAAACATAATGGCTTTTCCCCAGATCTCATCCTTCTCCATCTTAGCACCTTCTTCCTGGATACTTACTCTCTGCTCTTCACATTGCTTGAAACAATGTGTCTTCACCTGTACAAATTTTCACATCTGCACATTTAAAAAACTTGGAGACTGAATGTTTTAACCTAACTAAAAGCTTTCCAAATAAAGGGTTTTGATGGGTTTTGCACCCATGGGTTAATTGATGCCAAGGAAAGATGAAAATTTCCAAGATAAAAGCGAATAAAAAAATCTCTGCATAACTGGTGAATGGGAGTAAAAATTGAAAATCCTATTTCTTTATGCTCAACCAACAATATATTTCTTCCATGTAGATCAATGTTACTTTGTAATTCATCTTTTATAGAAAATGACAGCCATTAAAATGAGGTACAGAATTAAACTGAGATTGGAACGAAACTTACCACTCTATCACAAAATATTATTGTATTTTTATAATTATATTATATATTATAAATATATAAATTATATTATATATTATAAATACAAAATGTGTATTTGGAGGGAGAGTTCAAAAACACAAAGAAATATGATGAAATTTTTATGAAAACTGAAGGGAAAATAGCAAAACCAAAATCATATGCATACTAAGTAAAATTTATATAAATGAAGGCATCAAAGAGCAGCAAACTGTATTACTTATCAAGTTCATTCATGTGGCTTTCATTTCTTAAGATAACTGGTAAATAGCAGGATACATTTACAATCATTCATCACTTTTTTGTACTATTTTACCTGTTTTGGATTTTTTCTTTCAGTTTTCTTTGATGGTTTATTTAGGGTTTTATTATGATGTTACTTATACTGTCTTTCTTTGGCTCTTGTTCAGTTACCTTGTCTTTGGATGTGCTGATGCATATTAAAATTTATTAATTATATATTTTTAAAAAATCATCCCTGGCCCCATCTCCAATTAATGCATACAATTTCAGGAGTTAATTGTCAGCTACCTTTTGGAATTCAGTTTCCTCACTGAAAAATAAGGAAAGTAGACTGGATGATCTTCCAACTCAGACTAGAATTCTATAGACAAAAATGATTGTTACTTTTAAAATCTGTAGGTTCCGTAATGACAGAGGCCTCTATTTGTAAAATGGGGGAAGGGGACAGAGGGTATGAAGAGGAATAGAGAAGAACAATGCCAAATATGTACCCTGAATCTTATAAATGTTATTAGTCTCCAGGCTCCACCAAAAGTACATTATCAGATCCTTTCCAATTCCTATTTCCATATCTGGAAAAGGAGGGACAAACCAGATGTTCTCAAAAGAAATCCTATAACAGGGGCAGCTGGGTGGCGCAGTGATTAAGAGCGCTGGCCCCAGAGTCGGGAGACCTGGGTTCGGTTCTGGGCTCAGATACTTAACACCCACACACAAAATAACTGGCCGTGTAACCTTGAGCAAGTTACTTAACCCCGATTGCTGATAGATAGATAGACACAGACAGACAGACAGATAAAAATTTAAGAGCTCCTATAACAACAAAACAATGGTGAACAGCAGTAATTCTTGAATGTATCTAAACAGGTCCATTCCTCCATATTTAGACTCTCTTCTCTCCATTCAGATGCTGGGTTCTCCAAAGGGGTTTCCCTGGTCATGCCTTCATCTCAGATGAAAACATACTCTTTCAAATTTTCTGGTGTACTCTAGATAACTTTTCTGCCTCAACCTACTTTATAGTATTCAACATTGTATATTAGAAAGTACATGGACTTTGACCTCAAGATTTGAAGCTTTTAGTTAGATCTGTTTCCAAGTTTTTCAAATGTGCAGGTTTGAAAATCTGTACAGGTCATGACACATTGTTTCAAGTTTTCAATTCTACTCACTAGTGATTTTGCCAGGGCAATACTCCTAACAAGATCTGACTGTTAAATTTTCAGGATGAAAATTTTTGAAATATGAAATATTGTTTTGTTTTTTATTTAGACTTAAGAAAGTGGTGGAGAAAATGTTAACAAAACAGATTAAACATGTGTTGAATTTTTTTTTGAGAACCAATTGTTAAACATTTACCAGAACCCTCTTGCATGTGCCTCTCAGTTTTCTCATTTGTAAAATGAGGGGGTTGGGCTAAAAGATCTTAATATAATAATATTTAATAATAATCACCTCACATTTATAACCCTGACTATTGCGATAGCCACCTAGCTGATCTCCCTAGCTCAAGTCTCTCCCTATTCCAGGTAATATTCCATGTTACTGTTGTAGTAGTCATTTTCTTAAAGTAGACATCTGATCACTCCCCTACAATTAACTCCAATAGCTCTCTACTGACTCTAAGATAGGATAGAACTTTGAACATTCGAATTTTAAACCCCTTAACCTAGGTGCAGCCTAAATTTTCTGTCTTAGTCTATATTAATCACCTTCTCACATTCTATAGTCTAGCTATACTAGTCAAGTACACTCTTATGTTTCATCTCCATGACTTCGTAAGGGATGTCCCCCACACCTGGAATGTACTCCATTTCAGAAAACCCCTTTCTTCCTTCCTTCAAGATTTAGTTCAAGCACCACTTCTATAGAAAACCTTTCTTGATTCTTCTCAATTCAAATGCTGTTGCTCTCACCCCCTAAACTTAGATAGATACATATGGATATACATCTTGGATCCCCAGAGGCCATCTAACATGGTTCCTGGTATGTGTTTACATTGCTCTGTTTCCCACCACACTTAGCACAATGTCTTTAACATCACAAATACATTAATTAAGATTAATTAATTGAAAAAGGTATTAAAAGAGTTCATCATATGAAAAAAATTACAAATTTTCCCAGTGGTATTTGGTTCCATTAAACCCAAAAGACAGAGATAAAGCATAAATGCATACACATTTAACTGTAGGCTCCAAGGAAAAAGAAAAATGAGATACAGAATACTTCTTGGTCTCCTTCCAACTCCCTACATCCTCCTCCTCTCCAGATTATATCTTTGGCTCAAATACTAGCTAAGAGTTTCAAAATATATCCCTTCTCTCTCTTTCTGGCAAGGAAGGACTTTCAAAAGCCTGCACTCTAATCAAGTTGTGGAGTTTCCTCCATCAGTATCTTCATTTCAGTCTGTTCCAATTAAATTTATTTAAACAAAATTTCTCAAATTAGAACATAATTAGAAAGCAGGAATTTACCCCAGTACCAAGATCATGTTCCAGTTTGAATGTAAGAGCTTCATTTAACTTAAGTACCAAATACTCAGAAACATACCCCATCCAGAAGAACGAAGAAAGAGGAAGGGGAGAACAAGAGGAAGAGGAGGAGGAGGGGTGGGGAGAGGAGGAAGAAGGGGAGGAGGAGAAAAAGGTGAAGGAGGGAAAGGAGGTGAAGGAGGAGACAAAGATCCAGTTTAAATTCTCTTGCCCAATGTAGCCTACAGCTGACAAGTCCCAGTGGAATAAAGATACCTGTCTGGTGTTAGTGGTGAAGTTAGTAATTAGAACTAATGATTACAGCTGAAATGTCTTTAGTACTTCAAGGTCTGCAAAATGTTATCTCCCCAACACACTTTTTGAGGTAGGTTGTAAGGTATTTTATCTCAATTTTACAAATGAGGAAAGTGCAGCTTTGTGGTGATGGTCACAAAAGACAGCAAACATCAAGAGCCAGGATTCAAACCTATGTCTTCTGCCCTCCAAGTCCCATGTTTTTTCAATATATCATCCTATTTGTCTTAACTAGGGTCAAAATAAGAGCCCACAACCTCAGAACAATATTAGAGCAATATAAGATTTTCTGAATCACAGAACCTTAGCAATATTATAATTGGAAAGAACCTTCAGATTAAAGAATGACAGAATGAGGACCTAGAAAGGACAGAACATAGACTGTTAGAACACAGATTATTAGATCTAGAAAGGACCTTTAAAAGATCATCTTGTACAACTCCCTCATAAAGAGTCTTGCTGAGAGATGGGGGAAAATCCATGTGATGGTGATGTGATGGGTGAGAAACTTTTGAAAACTGAAACCCTCCCTACATAAACCACATCTTTTGTTTCATACAATCAGATATGTTTCTCTCAGAACTTTCATACCCCCTCAAAACTCTCTCACTAGGGCCTCAAACTAGAGGTGGTAGGCATTGCCATAGCAATAACCCAAAAACACACCACGCTCTCTGTCCGCAAAGTCATAAACAACCATGACAGATTCAATAAATAAAGATGTACTACATGAATTTGTGAAGAATTTATAAGAAATTAAATATTCAACAGGACAATAAACAACTCAGTTCAGAATCTCATCTACTGAAAATTAAGTAAACTTTCCATGAGCCATTTTTAAACATGCCATCATTGTTACAGAGACCTCATGCCTAAGCCTCCAAAATACACTGTGGCCTTGGGTACCACACAACTGTGTGTCAACCTCATCAAAAAAGCATTAACTAAAAGTCAATCCAAGTTCTAGGCTATATAAGGTGAACAAATAAATAGCATTCTGGTGCTCTAGAAGCATACAGTCTCAGGTTCAGAGCAGTAAGGATTGAATCCAAACCCCTCCCTTTACAGATGATGTCTCACAGAGTCTTCCCTCTCCCATTAGATTGTGCATTTCCTTGAGGGCAACTATTGTCTTTTACTTTGTTCTGTACCCCCAGTGCTCAGCATAATGCCTGACAGAGACAGGTAGTTAATAAAAGTTTGCTGACTAGCTAACTGAGATAAGGAAACAAAGGCCTAGAAAGCCTTAATGACTTAACTAAAAATCACATGGGGTAGCAGAAAAGTTAGGAATAAAACTGTTCTTCCAACTCCAAATCTAAAGCTTTTTCCAGTGTAAGTCTGTTTTTTTCTTTAAGCTATACGTAATAGAGTCTCACAAATGTGTGGGGCACGGGGACCCCAAAAGTGCAGAGACCCCAAAAATTCCCTACCCAAATTTTATAAAAACTTAGAGATGTCTCAGGGTAAGAACAGGAAGCTTTTATTCAGTTCTCACTAGAAGTCCTGCACCAGGACGGACTGATGGAAGGAGGTGTGTTACAGAAGACAAAGCAAGGTTTTATACCCTAATGAAGATAAACACCCTCCCACCACTATCTCCTAATTCCCATTGGCTGGGAGACAGGGTTACAGTCTAGGCCCAAAAAAGACAAAGAACAGGGAAACTGGGTATAGCCAATCCAAATGTACATGTCCTTATTTGACAAATGCTAAAGCAAGGGAGGGGGAAGGGTGCTGAAAGACTCCTAAAGGGCTTAATGCTGATATGGCAGCAAGGGAGGAAGAAGGGTGAAACCTAAACTCAGGCCTGTTCCCACAAGAAACCTTACTAGATTTTAGGATATAGTCTGAGAAGTTTTCACCTGCCCCACTCAGATGGAAGAGAGTTCAGAGGTTCAACTCCAACCATATACCCAAATTCCCTCTACAGTAATTCTTACAAGTGGGAACCCAACTTCACCAAGCCTTCTGGGATATCCTACCAGGTGGTGCAGTAAACAGAGAGCTGATGTTCCCAAAGAATAATAAAACGTGGCCATTCTCTTGCTTAAAAAGGTCCAATGGCTCCCTACTGACTGTAGAATAAAGTAAAAATTTCTGTTTAGTATTTAAGTCTTCACAATCTAGCAGGAAACTACCTTTCTAGGCTTTAATTACATGTTATCTCCTTCATGCACTCTACTTTTCAACCCAATTGGGCTACTTAATGTCCCTCATACACAATGCTCCATTTTTCAGTCCCTAAGCCACTGCCTGGCTATCTCCTGTGCCTAGAAAGCACCAGTTCATCACCTCCTCTTCTTAGAACCCTTTACTTCCTTCAAGACTAAGTTTAGGACCTACCTCCTACATAAGTTTTTTTTCCTAACCACTCCCTGACCTCCAAAATTATTCACTGTTTAAAGTACATATATTTTGTAAGGACATTTATGTACACAAAGGAACGAGTTTCTTAAGGACACTTATCACACTGCCAGACCCAAAAGCAGGCACTCAGAAAAAGTGCCTACTGGTTAAGTGACTTCTAAGTAAAATGAGCTCTCCATTATCTGTGATAATTCAATGAAGCCAGAGAAGCACATCAGGTAAGACAGAGAATATCGCATTTTGAAGTAAGAAGAGATTTTAGAAATCATCTACTCTAAAAATCTCTACCTGTCATTTAGACACCTCTATATACATTATCTGTCCAGTCATCTGTTAGCACCTTGAAACCAAGTTAGACAGGAGAGGAAGGTCAAAATGGTCAGAAATAATTCATAACTGAGAATGTATCTCTCAGCACTAAAACTATTCTCCCACATTAGTTATCTGTGTTCCAAGAGAATGCAAACACTGTAATACTTTGTATTTCTAGCCTGCCTGTCATATTCATGACAGAAAGGAAGCCCACAGGCAAAAGAACCAGGAACCAGAAAATACAGGGCATCTAGGGTGTATGAGAAGCATGAATATAAGCATGGCACAGATATGAAATCAGAAATCTAAGTTCAAATACAGACTCTGTTTCTACCTTTGTGACACTGGATAAATTGCTTAACTTCTCTGGGCCTCAATTTACTCATACATACAGTTCATTTTGAAATGACTAAACCAAATCTACAAAGCCTATAAAAAATCCTGAAATTCTCTGAACAAAAAGAAGGAGCCATGTCATTCTGACACACCAGCCTTTAAAGAAAATCTCGCTGAAGAGGAGACCTAAAAGTCCCTTACAGGGAATACACATCTCCTGAACCAGGCTGAGAAGCATATGAAAGGGAGCCCAAAGCATGAGGAGAATGCAGAATCCAATTTCTTCCTTCTTCCCTAACCCCACCCCAGAGCTTTTCACGGGTTTGAAGCTTGACATTTTCTGAATGTTTATGTCTTTTTTGGGAAAACCACAGGTATGTACAAACAGTAGTATGACCCAGCACCCAGGATCATACTTCACAGATTCTCACCAAGTGGTTTCCAAATACAACAGACCTAAACAGATGCACAAAGGGGAACAGGTGGTTTAGACTAAAAAAGGGGGGGGGGACCCCTTAGGAAGATACAGAGTCTCAAGGTTAGAAAGAACATCAGAAGCCATCTAGGCCAAACAACGGATCCCTAAACTTGGATATCCCTGGGAAAATACTGAACCAGGATCCACCTGAAAATTACTGAAGCACACCCACTCCAGTCTTAGAGAGCCTGGTCATCAAGAAACTTCTGGCATCGAATCTAAATCTCGTTCTCCCCGCCACTACCATTTGAAGCTAAGCAGGTAAGTCAATACTGACTATAGTTCCCATGTCCCCCTTAATAGAATCTTCTCTTCCCCAATATGCAGAGCTCCAGCTCTACAAGGCAGGACTCAGAAAACAAGATTTCCAATTCTCTTGCCTTCCCATCTGAAGGAAGAATTCCAACTTTTAAAAGCAGGAGTCAGGAGGTGCCACTAACTTGAAAGAACACATTTCTGCTGGGCAAAGGACGTGAAAGCACACAGGGACAAAATCCAAATCATAAACTGCAACTCAAAGTTTAAACAGTCTTTTGGATTAGGTAATACATACAATATGCCACTTTCGTGAAAGAAAGTACTAAATCCCCTTTAGGGTAATTTGGAACAAATGTGTAGCTCCCAAGAACATGGAAAATAATATTTTATATAGCCTATAACGCATCAGAGGGAACAGTGCCTGTAAGTCATCATTACACGGTGTGCTGTCTGATAAATGTCCTGCAGGTATTTAATCTACTGAAGACCCATAAAAAAAAAGTTCTTATAACCTTGGAACTATCACATGGTCCAATGTCAGAAAATGATATCATTTTATCAGTGGAAATGCCACTGTACCCTAAGGACCATGAGATCTTCCATCTGACTGATAGCTGAAACCTTTCATATGTGTTTTCTTCCTCACTGGAAAGTGAGCTGCTTGAAAGCAGGGACTGTCATGCTTTTCTATTTGTATCCCCAGCACGTAACATTGTGTTTTGCACAAGGTAAGTGTTTAATAATTTTTTTTTCATTCACAAGAGACCTCTCTTCACACCTTTGCAAGAACAGGAAGTCCAAGGGTTTATAACACTACATATATTTTCAGGTTTTTTTTCTGATGAATTGATTTTCTAATTTTTTTCTCTTTTTCTTTAAAAATAATTACTTGTTATATGGAATAACTCTGGGGAAGGAGAAGGGAATGCACATAGGGTAAATTTTAGGCAACACAGAAGCACAAAGATAAATAAAAATTTTAAAAAAAAGAACCTTCAAGATCATCTAATCATGTAATCAGAGCATTTAGAGCTAGAAGGGCCCTAGGTCATCTAGTCCAACCTCTTCATTTTAGAGATGAAGAAACTAACCCCCCAAAACTTAAATGATTCAGGCAAGGTCATAAATAGCAGTGCTAGAATTAAAAAACAAAGAAGGAGGTTCCTCTAAAGCAAAATCTAATCCCCTTTCCACTGGATTACCATTTTTTTCCATGTTCCAACAAACTGAAGGACATAAGCACCAACCACACTAGGGACCTTGCAAATCTCTCTAAATTTCCCCTAAGCTCATTTCTTTCTCTCTACCCCCATTCCAATCTCTTAAGCTATTAGCTCAGCCCCAAAGGCATCCTTTCCCATCCAGTCTTTCTGATGGTTCTGTCAAAACACTGTAAATAACTTATTTCCACTTGGCGGAGGATCACTTGGCACCGAGCACAGGAAAAAAAAAATATGGCCCTCGATGAAACCAGACAGCCTAAAGACCGTTTCTCTACAACCCTGAAAGTACCCCCCCCCATTCCAGGGGAAATAATGTAAGGCAAACCCATCCCCAGAGTAACTGGTCAAAGGCAAGTCCAACAGGAGGGGAGGGGCACAGAAAACACTGAGCATTTTCACTCAACAACAGTCACAAATTCACCATGTATCCCCTCATCCCATGAGAAAGGGCAGCAAAATGGACAACCAGGACAACAGGGCAACAAAGGGGATGATGATGATAATCACATTCCTACTGCATTTTAAGTTTAGGAATCATTTTCCTCACAACCCTGAGATGAGGGTAAAGCAAGTATTAACATTCCTATTTTACAGATAACACAATTTTATAGCCCTTTTAAGTTTTACAAAAGCTTTTGTTATGACAACCTTGAAAGTCAAGTAGCTCAAGTATGACTTCTACTGCTATCTCTTCATCATGACCCATCCAGGAGCCCATAGGCAGAAAACTCATCATGGAAATTCAGCTCTACTATCCACACTTGCTTAGTACCCTCAGTGGCTGAAGAATGGAGCAAAAAACTATTACCATGGCCTCCAATTATAGAGGGCTCACAATCCTAGCCATCTCCATTTGCCACCTGCTGCTCTGCTTGGTTTCAACTCTACCATCATCTTCACCTTCACACTACCATCCTCTCTTTTCAGTTTCCTTTTCTCTAGTGTTGTCTTCTCCCATTAGATTTTTATCTCATTGAAGGCAGAGATTGTCTTCCCCCCCCCCCATTTGTGTCTCCAGTACTTAGCAGGGTACCTGGCATGTGGCAGGTTCTTAATAATGGTTATTGTTCCCTCTATTTTACAAATGAGGAAACTCAGATTTAAAGGTGAAGTCATTTGCCCAAGGTGACAAGACCAGTAAGAACAGTACTGGGGTTTGAACGTTTGAACTCAGGTCTCTGGATTCCAAATGCAACAGTCTTTTTTATTACACCAAACTGTCTAAGGGTATTCCTGGACTGTAGGTATTAAGATAACATTCCTGAACTACATTCTTTAATGAATGGCAAACATCCAGCACTTAAACCTACATATTGGAGACTGAAAGTGTCTTACAATTATTTCACACAGGTATCTGAGAGCACAGAAAAAAAAAATCCCTATAGTGTAAGGGGGAAAAAAATCAAGCTCTGAATCAAAAAAGCTAAATTCTAGTCCTGGTTCTGATGTTTATCGGGTATGTCATTTCTCTGGGGCTCAGTTTAACTAACTTTAAAATGAGGGGCTGGGGTGGCAAGGTAGCACATTGAATAGAGCACTGGCCCAGGAGCCAGGAGGACCTGAGTTCAAATTTGGCCTCAGACACTTAACACAAAAAACTAGCCATGTGACCTTGGGCAAATCACTTAACCCCACTGCCCTATGGGCCCCCTCCAAAAATGCAAAGAACAAACAAAAACGAGGGGCTAAAACGAAATGATCTCAAAAACCCTAACAGCTGTAATAGCACAAAGTTTTTATAATGCAAAGTTCCTCCACTGCAGAGAGGCCCTACCCTCAGCAAAACCTAGTACATGAAAACACATTCTCACACCAGACCCTAAATATATCAGCTCTGCCTACTTACTCTCCACGGGCATAAAAGATCCCATAGTTTGTTTCTGCAGCAGTGATGACTGGTTCTGGTGTCCACTGCCAAGTTCCTGGGAGGCAGTCAAAAAAATTGGGAATCTCAGAGACTGGTTTATCCTTATAGGGTATGCCTCTTAACTGTAACTATATAAAAGTTTAAAAAGAAAAACACTTGGATCAAAAGTCATACTGGAAAATACATCTATTGTGAAAATGACTGAGGCACCAAAATTAACCTGGTTTATGACATAATAGGCATAATCTACATCTCACCTCTTAAAAAGTCAGAAAATTCACCAAGAAGACAAGGATCATCATTTTCTTAAGAAACACTGTGGGAAAACTGAGTAAAACCAAGAGAGAAAAGTTCTGGAATGACATTTCCTAAAAGATTTTTAAAAAGCAACAAAATATCAACATGACACAGAACCACATCTGGATTGGACAGAAGCTATTAAACTTCAGAGGGAATTGGAGAATCAAAGATCATCAGAGCTAAAAGGGTCCACAGAACACAGAAAATTAAGGGCTTGAAGAGACAATGGAGATCGTGAAACTAACTTCAAACCCAACCCTGCCCCATTTTACAAATGAAGAAACTTTATTTTTATCACATAAAATCACGGTTCCCAAACTTTTTGAGAAGAAAGATGTCATCTAAAAAAAAATAGTCACCCTCTCCAACAATATAGGAACTACATTATTAATATCTATGGATAAGAAAATATATGACAAAAAAGCAACTATAATTCATGAATGCTAGTAAAGGATTGTCTTTTATTAGTCACACTAGCATTTACATATATTTGAAAAATAGTAATTATGTAGGAAAAGTTGTATTTATTCAGTATGCCCAGTCATGCTTTCTATTTTGTTGGCACTAAATAAAGGTCTAAATGACAAAGTTTTAGAGGGCTGGGATACAACTCACATATGTAACACTGAATGTCATATGTACACTTGTTTAGTTTTAATTTTTTAAATTTTTTTTTTTACTTATTTTTAGTTTTCAACATTCATTTCCACAAGATTTTGAGTTACAAATTTTCTCCCTGTCTCTCCCCTACCCCCCACCCCAATATGGCAAGCATACTGAATACCCCAATCTGCTCTCTTATATCCTCCCCGAATCCCCCATAACTTTCTAGTAGGGCAGGATGAACTTCTATTCCCCAGTGCCTGTATAACTTATTTCCCAGGTACATGTAAAAAAAAAAATGTTTTTAACATTTGTTTTTAAAACTCTTGAGTTCCAGATTCTTTCCCTTCATTCCTCCTCACCCACCCCCACTGGGAAGACAAGCAATTCAGTATAGGTTGTACATCTGTAGTTACACAAAACATTTCCATAGTGGATATATCGTGAAAGACTGACTATATTTCCCTCCATCCTATCCCACCCCCCACTTGTTCTATTTTCTACTTTCACCCTATCCTTTTCAAAAGTGTTTGTTTCTAACTACCCTCTCCTCTAATCTGCTCTCCCTTCTATCATCTTCCCCTCTTATGCACTTCCCCACTACCTTCCTGTAGGGTAAGATAGCCAACTGAATATGTATGTTATTCCCTCCTTAAGCCAAATTCAATGAGTAAGGTTTACTCATTCTCTTTCACCTTCCTGCTATTCCCATCCATTGTAACAGTTTTCTTCTTGCCCCTTTTATATGAGATAATTTAACCTATTCTATCTCTCCCTTTCTTCTTCTCCCATTATATTTCTCTCAACTCTTAATTTTATTTTTTAGATATCATCCCTTGCTATTCAAGCAATCCTGTACCCTCTATGCATTCATGAACATACATATATACACACACCCACATATGTATTTAGACACACACCCTCCTATACACACACACACACACACATACTCCCTTCAACTATCCTCATACTGAGAAAAGTCTCATGAGTTACAATTATCGTTTTTCCACGTAGGAATGTAAATAGTACAACTTTAATAAGTCCCTTATGATTTCTTTTTCTTATTTACCTTCTCATGATTCTTTGTATTTGAAAGTCAAATTTTTTGTTCACCTTTAGTTTTTCATCAATACTTGTAAGTCCTTTATTTCATTTTTCATTTTATGACCATATTTTTCCCTGAAGCATTATGCTCAGTTTTGCTGTGTAAATGATTCTTGGTTTTAATCCTAGCACCAGAATATCAAACTCCTGGATCTATTTTCCAAGTCAGTGGTTTTCCCAGTGAGATATTTCACACTGCCTTCTTTTTTTTTCATTTGTTTAGATCTTTTTTGTAGTATCTTGATTTCTCATAAAATCATTAGCTTCCCTTCATTCCAATCTAATTTTGAAGGAATTATTCTCTTCAGTGAGTTTTTGAAATTCCTTTTCTTTTCCATCTGGGCAAAATTGGCTTTTTAAGGCATTCTTCTCCTCACTGGCTTTTTAGACTTCTTTTGCCATTTGAATTAGTCTATTTTTTAAGGGTTATTTTCGTCAGTATTTTTTTAGGTCTCCTTTATCAAGCTGTTGACTTGCTTTTCATGATTTTCTTGAATCATTCTCATTTCTCTTCCCAATTTTTTCTCCACTTCTCTTACAGGATTTTTTTTTCCAAATGCTTTATTAACTTCTGATTTACATCATTCATTTCTGCCAGATTTTGAGTTACAAATTTTCTCCCCGTTTTTCCTCTACCCACCGCCTCAAAATAGCAGTACCACAGGATATCCCCTGCTCCATTCTGCTCTCTCCCATATTTTCTCCCATACCCCTTTCGAATTTCCAGTGGATCTCTATGCCCCAGTGCCTGTATATCTTGTTTCCAAATTACATGTAAAATAGTATTAATAATACTATACACACACATATATATACATATATATTTGAATATTTGATTTTAAAACTTTGAATTCCAGATTCATTTCATTCCTCCCTTGTCACCCACCCTTACTGGGAAGATACACAGTTCAGTATAAGTTGTACCTGTGTGGCTAATGCAAAACAATAACATAGCAGATATACTGTAAAAGACTGACTATATTTCCCTACCTCCTATCCCACCTCCCACTTGTTCTATTCTCTACTTTGATCCCATCCCTTTTCAAAAGTGGGTGCTTCCAACTTCCCTCCCCCCCAGCCTGCCCTCCTTTCCATCATCCCCTCTCTGATCCCCTTGCCCCCATACTCTCCTGGAGGGTGAGATACCCTATTTTAGTGTGTATTTCATTCCCTCCTCAAGCCAAATTCAATGGGAATAAGGTTGACCCATTCCCTTTTGCCTTCCTATTCTTCCCCTCCAGTGTAACCATTTTCCCTTGCCTCTTCTATATGAGAGAGTTTACCCCATTCTGTCTCTCCCCATCTCCTCTCATTATATTCCTCTCTCACTCTTAGTTTCACCTTTTAAGTATCATCCCTTCCTGTTAAATTGGTCCTGTGCCCTCTATCTATGTATACCTGTAAACATATATACACACATTCACATGTGTTCATATGCCCATATATCCTCATATATATTTCTATTTCCTTCAACTACTGAGAAAAGTTTCATAAGTTATAATCATTGTTTTTCCATGTAGGAATGTTAATAGTTCAACTTTGATAAGCTCCTTATAATTTCTTTTCCCTGTTTACCTTCTCATGCTTCTCTTGCTTCTTGTATCTGAATGTCAGATTTTCTATTCAACTCTGTTTTTTTCAGCAAGAATGCTTGAAAGTCCTCTATTCCACTAAATAGCCATATTTCCCCCTGAATGACCATATTTTCCCCTGAAACATGATACTCAGTTTTGCTGGGTAGGTGACTCTTGGTTTTAATCCCAGCTCCTCTGCCCTCTGGAATACCCTATTCCAAGCCCTTCGATCCCTCACTGTAGAAGCTGCCAGATCCTGGGTTATCCTGATTGTGTTTCCACAATATTCAAATTGTTTCTTCCTGGCTGCTTGTAATATTCTCTTCTTAATCTGGGAATTCCGGAACCTGGCTATAATATTCCTAGGAGTTTTCTTTTTGGGATCTTTTTCAGGAGGTGATCAGTGGATTCTTTCAACCTCTATTTTGCCCTCTGGTTCTAAAACATCAGGGCAGTTTTCTTTAAGAACTTCCTGGAGGAAGCTTTCTAGGTTCTTTCTTTGATCATGGCTTTCAGGTAGTCCAATAATTTTCAAATTATCTCTCTTGGATCTATTTTCCAGGGCAGTGGTTTTTCCCATGAGATGTTTCACATTGCCTTCTATTCCTTCATTTGTTTGGATCTGTTTAACAGCAACTTGATTTCTCATGAAGTCATTAGCTTCCATTTGCTCCAATCTAATTCTGAAGGAATGATTCTCCTCATTGAGCTTTTGAGATTCTTTTTCCATCTGGCAAATTTGGCTTTTTAAGGCATTCCTCTCCTCATTGCCTTTTTGAGCCTCTTTTGCCATTTTTTTGTCAGTCTGTTTTTTAAAGTGTTATTTTCCTCAGTCAGGCTGTTGTCTCTCATTTCATAATTTTCTTGCATTGTTCTCATTTCTCTTCCCAATTTTTCCTCCACTTCTCTTATCTGCTTCTTAAGGTCCTCTATGGCCTGTAATCAGCTCATATTTTCCGTTGAAGCTTTTGGTGTAGGAGTTCAGACTTCACTGTCTTCCTCCTGTTCCATGCTTTGCTCCTTTGTGTCCCCAAAATAGGAGTCTAATGTTGTAATCTTCTGTCTGCTTTGTTTCCTTTGCCTTGTCATGTCGCCCCTCATTCACTTGACCCCTGGGCTTTTTGCCACAGGAGGACTCTGCCACCAGACAGGGGAGCTTTCGTCCCAAATGCTAGGGTTTTCTCAGCTGCCGGAGGTATTAGATGGGTGCCCTCTCGGAGGTTTCCACTCGCTCTGGCAAGCTGGACACACACCCCAGGACCTCCACCCTAGACTGCAATCCAGAACTAAGAAGGTTAAAGCAAGAGCGATTACCCCCTCAGACTGGTGTTTGGTCCCCCTACACTCTGCAGGCCAGGAGCTGAAGCTGCCATGTGGCGCTGGCTGGCTGTGCCACGTCTCAGAGGCTTCTCGCCCCAGGGGCAAAAGCCACATGCTTCTACTTACTGGGTCCACATTCCAGATTGCACTGACCTCTCATTTTGTCCTTCACACCTATGTGTTGATAATTCAAGAAACTGCTGCTGATCTGGAGTCCCTCCAGCCAGCGGCTGGTCAGGCTCTCCCTGGGGCTAAAACCTCCAGGTCACTGCGGGTGGGCCTGAGCTCAGCTCCCAGAGCACTGTGCTGGCCGATTCCTGCCAGACAGCCAGGCTGTCCACAGCGGGAGGTTAGCTTTTCTGTGTCATTTTGTGGGTTATGCAGCTCCAAAGTTTGTTCAGAGTCCCCTTTTTCCATGGATTGGGGAAAGTGGAAGCCGGAGCAGCACGGAGGCCCTGCTTCTACTCTGCCCCCCTCTTACTTGATTTTCAAAATCCTTCTTGAGCTCCTCCAAGGCCTATAACCAGTTCATAGTTTTCTTGGAAGCTTTTGATGCAGGAGTTTTGACTTTGTTTTCTTCTGGTTCCATGTTTCAATTCTTTTCGTCCCCAAAAAAGGATTCTATGGTCTGTTTGTGCTTCCTCTGCTTGCTCATCTTGGCAGCCAATTACTTGACTTTTGAGCTCTTTGCCATGGTAGAACTCTGCTTCCAGAGTAGAGAGAGCTGTGTCCCATACCCCTGGGGTTTTTGTAGTTGTCAGAGCTATGAGCAAGGCGCCCTCTCTACAGGCACCACAAGCTCTGGCACACCGGCCACACACCCCACAGCCACCACCCAAGACTGCAACCCAGATTCAAGCAGGTCAAAGCAAGAGCAATTACCCTCTGAATGGTGGCTTGGTCCCCCTACAATATACAAGCCAGGAGCTTCAGAGGCAGCTACGCAGCAGCAGCTGCCACACCTCCACTGCCTCTTGCCACAGGGGCAGGGGCCAGACTGCATTCTTCTGTTATCCAGTTCCAACAAAGTTCCCTACTGTCCTTTTACTTTGTCTTTGGTGTTTATGGGTTGAGAAGTGTGGAAACCTCCACAGCTGCCAGTAATTCACTCTCCTGAAGCCTTCTCTGGCAGCTCTGGGCCACTGGTTGGAGCCGGCCCACGTCTGGTCCCTCAGCCCACAGGCCGGTGTGATAGACCCTTCCTGTCAGCCTGCCAGGCTACCTTCAGCAGGAGATTTGTTTCTCTCTGTCATTTTGTGGGTTCTGTAGCTCTAAAATTTGTTTAGAGTCATATTTTAAAAGTAGTGGAGGTAGTTGGAGTGGGAGCTTAAGCAAGTTCCTGCTTTTACTCTGCCATCTTGGCTCTGTCCCACAAATCCTAAATTAATTGTTACAAGAGGTGACTCTTGGGAAATGAAGAAAGAGAGATATAGAGGAAAATAAGCAATGTAAAAACAAAAGATCTATACAATTTTGTTTTTGTTTTTTAAACTAAGAACAGAAGGAAAAAAAAGACAAAATACAATGTACAGAGAATTCAAAGAACTTAGGCACACAATTTAGGAACCACTGACAAAGTAAGGGTCTATTACATGCAAGAAATATAGAGGACAATTTCAGGATTCTACCTCTACCTTTTTTTAATGGTTTTTCAACCTTTTTGTATGCTAAGTAGAGATAAAGCCTTCCTCCTTATGACAGGCTAAAATCTTCAAAGTTACCAAGAGTCAAACTGCTTCATAATTAATAAAAATAGATTAATTGCTGTGAACTTTGCAGATACAAAATAAGTACAAATAACTGAATTTTATTTTTCTCAAAAAAAGGCAAAAAAACCTGAAATCATCAATCAAATACACATCAGCAGGAGGGAGCACATGAGACTGAAGCACCAGCTAGAAGATGAAAAGTTATCCTTGGTACCAAAAGATGAGTTGACCATGCTGTCTTGGCTATCATCCTTTCCAAACTTCTAAATGACATAAACTCTTGCCAAGAATTTTAGTCAAGTTTCATTTCCACCAGCAAAAAAGGAATTGTTGGATAAGGGAGGACAGATGGCTGCCTTTAAATAGTAAAACACAATTTCAAAATTTTAAATTTACTTTCAAATGAATAGGTCCTACTGAAGGGGAGGAAACATAGTCTCCTATTAAGAATACTTATTTAGAGTCAGAAAAACCTGGATCCTCATCCCTGCTCTGCTACTTTGCCACTCATTTCCAAGACTTTGGTCAAGATACAGACTCTTTGGAACTCAGTTTCCTAACTGATCAAGATGGTGACTAGACAAAATACTCTCTTCCAGCTCTAAATCTGAAAATTAGTACCTCTAAATAACATGTGTGTGTGTGTTAGCTTCAGAAACTTGGGAAAGCCCCAAACATTATGAACTGAATGGGAATATTATGAGTTTTAGGAAAATGTAAACCAATTCACTTTTCTTCTCACTTCCTACTCCCATTCAATAGTTTTTTTAAAGGGTCTAAAATCAATCAAAGCCATGCAATTCACTGTCCTACAGCTTTATAAATTCGTTCAAGGAATGGGACAAGCAGAACTTCAAGGGGGACATAAGGACAAACAGAGCAACCAAAAAAGGAAAGATGTCTGTTTCTTGGTAGATTTAGCATAAACCAGTGCTCATGTAGGTTATCTCACCTGGTGCTATCTAAAAGGTTGTTATAAAGTACAAGAACTTTCCCTTACACATATAGATGAGCTAAATTCTTTAAAATCTGAAGATCCAACAAATTATTTACTGAATCTGAAACCAAAGTGGAGATAGTATTTTCTACCACAATGACCCTGAAGGACATAGGAGTAATTTTCAGGTGTTTTTGCTGTGCTGTTGTTATTTTCTTTTGATCTTACTTTAGGGGGGAAAAATTCTGCTGCTCTTTTCTTTCTCATGGTGTTATCCCTACCCTCCCAGCAATCCATCAACTATGCTAAATGAAAAAAAAATTGTAATCTATATAATTGTTAAGAAAGTAACTGATAGAAGTAACATATTTGTCATTTTTACATAATTTCTTAAATGTAATTTTAAAAAATCTTTCTATTTCCCATATTCCTTCCTTCCCCCATTTTTTTTTTCATTTCCATGATTACAGCTTTACAAGTAATTACAAGACCTGTCACTCAGTGAGACAGACCAAAGGTAAATGTCACCAGTGCAATTTACTAACTCCCCCTCCCCACTAGCAGGGGGTGAGTATTGAGGAAAGAATGGTAAAAAAACAAGAGAAGGCTGGTGATATTCTGGCTGTGTGCTGACAGGGTTGCACCATAGAATGCAATTAGCTCCAACCACTCAACTCTCATTTTTGTCAGCAAAGGAAATAGGGTCCAAAAACAAGCAAAGGGAATTGCTGAAGTTGACCTAGCTAGTCAAAGGCCAAGGGAAGGGTTGCCTCAGAACTCAGAAGCACAGCCTGGTAGAAAGAACACTGGGCTTCAATTGAAGAATACTACATCCTAGGGGCGGCCAAGTGGCTCAGCGAGTAAGAGCACCGGCTCCAGTGTCGGGATGACCTGGATCAAATCCGGGCTCAGATACTCAGCACCACACCCAGAAATAATAATAACTGGCCGTGTAACCTTGAGCAAGTTACTTAACCCCGATTGCTTTAAAAAAAAAAAAGAATACTACATCCTGACTGACACTTACTTGCTGACTTTGGCTAAATCATGGTGATCTCTAAAACTCAGGTTTTTTCATCTATTAAAAAGTGCTACATGACCTTGCAAGTCTATTCCAATACTGATATGGTGCATGATCTATTCCAGCTCCAACATTCTTTGTTCTAGGTTCCAATATTCCAATGATTCTAAGTCCTTTCCAACTCTAATATCCCTTCTAATCCACTCTGAACTACACCAACCTAGAAATTGCTTCTATCAGTTCTGGCAAAGGAAAGCTCAAAATAAACAATGGATAGAAAACACACACACATACACACACACTCACAGTACCATATTAGCCAGCACATTATATAGCACTATAGTCAATGCTAAAGGAGAGACACACTTTTTTGAGCACCTGCTCCTGTGGCATTTATAAGGTCTTTATACCAAGCTTTGATAAATATAAAGTGGATAAAGTACACTAAGAGGTAAAAAGGAAAAAAAAAAGTTTATGATATGAAATACAAGGCAGAAAAAATTGTTACTGCCAGAGAACAAGAGAGGGGAAATTTGTGCTGAGCTTTAAAGGCCAAGAAGAAATTCAACAACAAAGAAGGAAGACATCCCAGGAACTGGGAACAGCAAGAACAAGAGAGACACGGAAAATTGAAGACAATATGAAAGAGACAGAAAGTCATTTAAGTTTATCTAGTCTGTCAAATATATGGAAGAACAATCTGAAATTGGGCTAAAAATGTATAATGGCATTAGATGCCAAACGCTTCAAATGCCAAGCAAAAGATCATGACTTCTACATGGGAGTTACTATGTGGAGTGTGTTTCCTTACAGGTTTACCATCAATCAATCCATAAACATCTATTAAGCACCTACTATGTGCCAGCCCCTATTGCTAAGCACTGGGGATACAAAGAGACAAAAGAGTCTCTGCCCTCAATGAGTTCCAAATATGGGAGACAACATACAAACAAGAGAGAGATACAAACATACACATTATTTATTTGTGTGTGTGTATCTATATCAGAATCCTCTACCACAAGCCAGGCATAAGTAGTCCGTGTGAACATTTGGGATGGACACTCTAAATGTGTGCATCCTACATTTCCTTTGAGCTTTTCAATTCTGCCTTGCTCATAGATCACAGCACTTTCTCTGATATTGAGCACGCCATATTGAACAGTCCAGTGCCAGTGTCTCCCATGTCACACAATCAATTTCAATGTTCTTAAGAGAGACCTTGAGCACTGGGGTATAGAGAATCCATCTTACCTTCCTGGAAAGTCAGAGGGGGAATGGGGGAGGATATAGGAGAGAGCAGACTGGGGGAGGGGGTATACAGTGGGATCACTGTTTTGGGGTGGTGGGTAGAGGAAAGACAGGGAGAAAACGTGTAACTCAAAACCTTGTGGAAATGAATGATGTAAACTAAAAATAAACAAAAAATTTAATTAAAAAAAATGAAGAGAGAGAGACACCTTGAGAATGTCCGTGTATCAATTCTTCCCTGTAAATTCACCCTGTAAATGCTTGGCCTGAGTTCTCCATAAAACAGTCTTTCTGGCAAGCATATGTTTCACATTTGAGAAACATGGCCAGCCCATCAGAGTTGGGGTCTCTGAAGCAGAGTGTGAATGCTTGGCAGTTAAGTATGAATAAGGACTGCAGTGTCCCATACCTTGTCTTGCCAAGTGATCTTCTAAATCTTCCTAGGACAATTCAAAGAAGTAATTCAGTTTCCTGGCATGGTACCTGTATATTTTACAGGTTTCACAGGCATTTAACAATGAGGTTAGCACCACAGCTCTATAGACTTTTAGTCTGGTAATCAGTCTAATACCTCTTCTCTCCCAAACTTTCCTTGGCAGAGCCTCCCAAACACTGAGCTAGCTCTGCTAATGTGTGCATCAACCTGATTATCAATGTGTACATCCCTGGTAAGTACACTACCAAGGTAAATGAACTTATCCATGGCATTCAAATGCTGTTATAAACAAACCTGACTGAGGTTAAAGAAAAATTTTATGAACACCTGGAGACCGTTATCACCAATGTGCCAAAAGAAGACAAGCTTATAATTCTGGGTGACTTTAATGCTAGAGCAGGCTCAGACTACCAGACTTGGCAGACTCAGAGTCCTAGGGAGGAATGGAGTTGGAAACAGCAACAGCAATGGTCACTTAACTACTGAAGACTTGTGCATTTCATAACCACATTCTCAACACCAACACTCTCCTTCATTTACCTAAACTCAATAAAACGTCATGGAGGTACCCTTGCAACAAGCACTGGCATTTAACAGACTATGTGACTATAAGGAGAAGAGACAGAATGTGACAGTGACAAAGGTAGTTTGTGGTGCAGAGTGCTGGACTGATGATGGACTTATCCTTTCCAAGCTAAATATTCATAATCAACAAAAGCAGTGTCCCCAAGGCACTTAACTATCAAAAGAATTAATGTCAACAAAATTAGAGCTCTTTTCTGAACAGGAACAGTTTGTTGTTAACTTAGAGAGAAACTTGAGCCAATACACAGTTGGCAACAGTGGAGCAGAAAGGGGTGCGCAGCTTTCAGAGATTTGGTATATAGTACTGCATTTGCTTTTTCTGGGTCAGAACACTGGCAAACACCAAGACTGGTTTGATGAAAATGATGGGGAAATTCAGAAGCTGCTAAATAAAAGGTGAAAACTCCACAGGGTTATTAACTAGCAGTATAGTTCATCAATAAGAAAGCAACATGTAATTCCATCAAAAGTAAAGTACAGGGGCGGCCAGGTAGCACAGCGAGTAAGAGCACCAGCTCCAGTGTCAGGATGACCTGGGGATCGAATCTGGGCTCAGACACTTAGCATCCACCCAGAAACACCTGGCCGTGCAACCTTGAGCAAGTTACTTAACACCAATTGCTTAAAAAAAAAAAAAAAAGTAAAGTACAAGCAAAGTTTAGAGAGATGTAGGATTCTTGGCTCAGTAAGAAGGCAGATGAAATTCAGTTTTACGCTGACAGTAACAATCCAAAGCACTTTAATGATGCCTTGAAGGCTATTTATGGGCAAAAGAACTATTGTGCATCTCAACTACTCAGTGAAGGTGGAACCACATTGTTTAGTGATAAGGCCTTGATCCTAGACAGATGAGCTAAACACTTCCATAGTGTTCTCAGCAGACCACCATCAATCAATGCTGAAACCAAGGACTATTTACCTCAGGTTGAAGTCAATCCCTCCCTAGCTGAAGCTCTAACTGAAGAAGAGGTTTTGAATGCCATTTGGCGCCTTTCATGTGGTAAAGCACCCAGTGTTGATTCTATTCCAGCTGAGATTTACAAAGTAGGGGGTCCATTGCTCATACAAAAGATGACTGAAACTTTCCAGGTTATATGGCAAGAGGAGGTTAATCCTCAGGGGTTCAAGGATGCTTCCATTGTCCATCTCTATAAAGGTAAAGGAAACAGACTGTCCTATGACAATCACAGGGGGAGGGTCTCTCTCTTAGTCACTGCTGGCAAGATTCTTGCCAGAGGAAGATGGCGGAGTAGCAGCAGGACCTCCCAGCAGCTCCGGCTTCCACCTTCCCCAATCCATGTAAAAAGGGGACTCTGAACAAACTTTGGAGCTGCAGAACCCACAAAATGACACAGAGAAGCTAACCTCCTGCTGAGGACAGCCCAGTGCTCTGGAGCCTAGCCCAGCCACTGGCCAACCATTGTTTTAGCCCCAGGGTGGGCCTGATGAGCCACATGCTAGAGGGACTCTAGATCACCAGCAGCTGTGGCCGTTTCCAGATTTATCAACACATAGATGCGAAGGACAAAGTGAGAGGTCAGTGCAGTTTGGACTTTGGGACCAGTAGTTGGGAGTGCTTCAGCTTGCTGAGACGCCTGGCACAGCCAGCACCATGTGGCAGCTTCAGCTCCTGGCCTGCAGAGTGTAGGGGGACCAAGCTACCAGTCTGAGGGGTAATCACTCTTGCTTTAACCTGCTTGGATCTGGATAGCAGTCTAGGGTGGAGGTCCTGGGGTGTGCGACCAGCTTGTCAGAGTGTGTGCAAGCTTCAGAGAGGGCACCCAACTAATACCTCCAGTAGCTGAGAAAACCCCAGCGTTTGGGACAAAAGCTCCCCTGTCTGGTGGCAGAGTCCTCCTGTGGCAAAAAGCCCAGGGGTCAAGTGACTGAGGGGCGAAATGACCAGGAAGGAAGCAAAACAAACAGAAGAATTCAACATTAGACTCCTATTTTGGGGACAAAAATGAGCAAAGCATGGAACAGGAGGAAGACAGTAAACTCAGAACTCCTGCACCAAAAGCTTCAAAGGAAAAGGAGCTGGTTACAGGCCACAGAGGACCTTAAGAAGCAGATAAGAGAAGTGTAGGAAAAATTGGGAAAAGAAATGAGAATGCAAGAAAATTACGAAATGAGAGTCAGCAGCCTGACTGAGGAAAATCACACCTTAAAAAACAGACTGACTCAAGTGGCAAAAGAGGCTCAAAAAGGCAATGAGGAGAGGAATGCCTTGAAAAGCCAAATTTGCCAGATGGAAAAAGAATCTCAAAAGCTCAATGAGGAGAATCATTCCCTCTGATTTAGATTGGAGCAAAGGGGAGCTAGTGAATTTATGAGAAATCAAGATGCTGTTAAACAGATCCAAACAAATGAAAGAATAGAAGGCAATGTGAAATATCTCATGGGAAAAACCACTGCCCTGGAAAATAGATCCAAGAGAGATAATTTAAAAATTATTGGACTACCTGAAAGCCATGATCAAAGAAAGAACCTAGAAATCATCCTCCAAGAAATTCTCAAGGAAAATTGTCCTGATGTTTTAGAACCAGAAGGCAAAATAGAAGTTGAAAGAATCCACTGATCACCTCCTGAAAAAGATCCCAAAAAGAAAACTCCTAGGAATATTATAGCCAGATTCCAGAATTCCCAGATCAAGGAGAGAATATTACAAGCAGCCAGGAAGAAACAATTTGAATATTGTGAAAACACAATCAGGATAACCCAAGATCTGACAGCTTCTACACTGAGGGATCGAAGGGCCTGGAATAGGGTATTCCAGAGGGCAGAGGAGCTGGGATTAAAACCAAGAGTCACCTACCCAGCAAAACTGAGTATCATGTTTCAGGGGAAAATATGGTCATTCAGTGGAATGGAGGACTTTCAAGCATTCTTGATGAAAAAACCAGAGTTGAATAGAAAATTTGACATCCAGATATAAGAAGCAAGAGAAGCTTGAGAAGGTAAACAGGGAAAAGAAATCATAAGCCACTGAACTATTAACATTCCTACATGGAAAAACGATAACTGTAACGGATGAAACTTTTCTCAGTATGAAAATAGTTGAAGGGAACAGAAATATATATGTCTATATCAGAGGGTATACAGGCATATGAATACATATGTGAACATGTGTATATATGTTTACAGGTATACATAGATAGAGGGCACAGGACCAATTTAATAGGAAGGGATGATACTTAAAAGGTGACATTAAGAGGTGAGAGAGGAAATGGAGAGAGACAGAATGGAGCAAACTATCTCATTTAGAAGAGGGAAGGGAAAACGGTTACAATGGAGGGGAAGAATAGGAGGGCAAAAGGGAATGGGTCAACCTTATTCTCACTGAATCTGGCTCGGGGAGGGAATGAAATACACACTAAATAGGGTATCTCACCCTACAGGAGAGTAGGGGGGAAGGAGATGAGAGAGGTGATGATGAAAGGGAGGGCAAGCTGGGGGGGGCAGGGAGGGAAGTTGGAAGGTTTTCACTTTTGAAAAGGGACCAGATCAAATTAGAGAATTTAACAAGTGGGTGGTGGGAGAGAAATAGTCCGTCTTTTACAATATATCCACTATGTTAATGTTTTGCATTAGCTATACATGTACAATCTATACTGAACTGCTTATCTTCCTAGCAAGGGTGGGTGACAAGGGAGGAAGGGAATGAATGAATGAATCTGGAATTCAAAGTTTTAAAATCAAATGTTTAAAATTATATATACATATATACTATTATTAATACTATTTTACATGTAATTGGGAAAGAAGATTTACAAGCACTGGGGCATAGAGATCCACCATGCCCTACTGAAAAAGTCGAAGGGGGTATGGGAGAAGATATGGGAGAGAGCAGATTGGAGGAGGGGATATCCTGTAGGACTGCTATTCTGGGGTGGTGGGTAGGGGAAAAACGGAGAGAAAATTTGTAAGTCAAAATCTGGTGGAAATGAAAGATGTAAATCACAAGTTAATAAAGCATTTGAAAAAAAAAAAAAAGATTCTTGCCAGAGTCCTCTTTAATAGGCTGATCCTTCACCAGGAAGATGGTCATCTACCTGAGAGCCAGTGTGCCTTTAGAAAGGACCAAGGAACAGTTGATATGGTGCCCGCTGCCCGACAACTCCAGCAGAAATGCCAGGAGCAGAACAGAGGTCTTTGCAGATCTGACCAAGGCCTCTGATACTGTTAGCTGTGAGGGCTTATAGAAAATTGTCAAAATTTAATTCCCCAGAAAAATTAGTCAGCATTTTATGTCAATGTCATGTGCTTGCCTGGATTCTAGATAATGGATAATGCTCTCATTCCTTCCCAGTCACCAATAGAGTGAAATAAGACTATGTGCTTACTCCTATGCTTTTTAAGCATCATGTTTTCAGCCATGTTGTAAGATGCTTTGAATGAGGATGAACACAGCATCGAGAAGGCTATAAGCCAAGACCAAAGTGGAAGGAGTGCTGGTACACAGATTTTCTATTTGCAGATGATTGTGCACTCAATGCAACCTCTGAAGCTGAGATGCAACACTGTATGGATCAATTCTCTGCTGCCTGTGCAAATTTTGGCCTAAAAATTAACAAGAAAACTCAGGTGCTCCATCAGTCACCACCACACCATCCATACATGGAACCACTGGTGACAGCAAATGGAGAAGTTTTGAATGCTATAGATATATGTGTGTGTATATGCACACACACACACACATACACATCTTATATACATGCATATAAATCCTATATTTTATATGTTCATATTAAATATATTCAATCAATAAACAGAAAATCTTTGATAGAGACAACATGCAAACAACTACACATAAACACAATATATACATACATTATGTATATCTTATATACATGCATATAAATTCTATCTTGCATATTCATATTAAATATATTCAATCAATTAATCAGCAAACATTTATTAAGTTCCTACTATGTGCCAGGCACTTTGCTAAGTGCTAGGGATAGAAAAAGAGGCCAAAGACAGTCCACAGGGAAGACAATATGCAAACAAAACAAAAAAGCAGGATTTTATTTGGAACTTAACTGCTGGTTTAAGAGGATCTTATCTAATTCATTAGCACTCACAAAAAGTGGGTGGGGACTAAGAAAGGAGCCCAGGCAATAAGTAGCAATCTGAGTGACAGAGGACAAGCCAGTATGGGATTAAAATTTGTAACACATAATTGACAGTCACTAATCCACATGTAGGCAATCAAAAACTGACTACAGTCCCAATTTCTCAAATACTGGAGAGTCAAGCTTTTAAATACATTAAGTATAATTCTTTAAAAACATTTCATATACCTTTTTTTCTGTAGGACATTAGTGCATTTAAGTTTCACAGTCTTTTTCAATCTCTCAGCCCTTTTCATTTTGATACTTTGCTATTCCTAGCTCATTCCAGTAATAGTTCATGCAATGAAAAAAAAAAAACCTCTGAAAATTTGAAGAACACACACAACAGTTCCCTGGCAACAAAATGTGGAAAATACTGTCCCCTGATCCAGTAACTCACTTTCCTGGCCAGGAGAATTGTTTGGGGGAATCTATGGACCATTCAAAAGATAAAGCCCTGAAGTTTTCACATTCCTACAGAATTTGAAAAATAGGTGATGCCAGTCCTTTACTCCACCGATAAAATGTACTCTTCTTCTGCCTGGTCCCATTAAATTCAATGTTTTTAAAATTAAAAATCAGCAAGTAAATAAATTGCACCAGCACTTCTGCACAGATCTCCCATGCCCAACCCCCAATATAAAAACAAAGCAGCCAACTAAAACAAGATACGAGAATTGGGCATATGCTTATAATTGCTTTATCATATCCATCAATTTTTTTTCCACTAAAGAAAATAACCTAAGAACTACAACACAAGAAAAGCAGTCACTTGACAATTTTAACCCCTCAAATCTAGGTCCACCCTTGCATGTGGAACAATGTATATATAACATACTCATGTAATCAATAACTGACAGGGTATTTAAGAGTGATGTTATTCTCTGGGTCTCTTCCTCCATCATGGATCCAAGAGCTAGACTTTACCAATGGGTAGCAAATAATTTTGTATCAGAAAAAAGTGTCAGATTGGAATTTGACAGGGGATAGAAAGGACCAGGCTAAGTCCAGGCTAAAATCCCAACTCTGCTGTGTGACTATATGCAAGTCACCTAAGATTTCTTAGCTTCAGTTTACTAGTTCGCAAAATAGATAGAATATCCAACAATTCTGGGCAACAATTTAGGCACTGAATGCATATCCATTGATCTAGAGAAGCTAGGTATATAAGACAGTGATACAAAAAAAAAAAAAGCATAAAAAAGAAATCTTTAAAATAATTACAATAAAGTAGGCATAATGGTTGCATTAATACTTCAAAGGGATAACAATCATTATTAACATAATAGCATTTACAGAGAGTTTATTATCTCACTTTTATCCTCACATCAACCCTATCAGACAGATGCTAGTATTAGCATTTTGTGGGTGAGGAAACTGAGACAAAGGTTAAGTGACTTGCCCAGAGTCAGCTACCTAGTACCAGTCTGTGGCCACATTTAAGCTCAGAACTGCTTAAATTCTAAGTTCAGTGCTCTATCCACTGACCCACCTTTGTAACCTTAAAACTCTACAGAGACAATGTTAATAGTTAATATTATCATTGACAGCTAGATGGAGCAGGGGAGAGAGTGCCAGGTTTGAAGTCAGGAAGACTCATACCTTCCTGAGTTCAAATTTGGCCTCAGACACTCACTAAACTGTGTGACCCTGGGCAAGTCACTGTACCTGTTTACCTCAGTCTCCTCATCTGTAAAATGAGCCGGAGAAGGAAACAGCAAGCCACTCTAGTATCTTTACCAAGAAAACCCCAAATAGAATCACAAAGAATCAGACACAACTGAAGTGATAGACAAACAAAAATTACTATTACTACTATTACTATAACGAAAAGGTGAAGGGGGGAAAGGGTTATCAAGGAATTAAACCCAAAGCCGATCAAGTCCTTTATAAGCTATTTCGGTCTGGGCTCATTGGGAGTAAACCAAGCTCACCCCCATCCCCACCCTTCTCCATTTGGGAATGGAGCAATATATCTGCCGATCCTGAAACCAGGCTGCCAAAGCCTATAATTAGGTCAATAGGCAGCATAATGGTGTTCAAGCCATCCTTGCTTTTCTTGTACCCAGATAGATTTAAAAATTAAAAAGCCAGGGGAGGCTAGGTGGCGCAGTGAGTAAAGCGCCAGTCCCAGAGTCAGGAGTCCCAGAGTCAGGAGGACCAGAGTTCGGTTCCAGACTCAGACACTTAACACCCACACAAAAAAACCTAGCCATGTAACCTTGGGCAAGTTACTTAACCCCAATTGCCCTCCAAAAGGCAAAAATAAATTTTTTTAAGCCATACAACACTACCAAGTGAATTCAAATTAAGATTCCATGTCTCAGGGTTGTCCTTGCCAACTCAAGGGCTAAAGCTCAGCAGGCTTAGAAAAGAATGAGAAGCTCTAAAAGGAACCACAGTCACAACATTCATAGCATTAAAGGATTTGGAGCTGGTTGGGGCCATGGAGATCTCCTAGTCCAATCCTTCACTTTCAAAACAAGGAACCTAAGCTACACAGAAGGAAAGTGACTTGTCCAAGGTAATGCAGATAATAAAGGTCAAGCCAGGAAGCAACCTGGGCCCCCTCATTCCAAATGAGGGGGCTCTTTCCTCTACGCCACACTGCCTCTATGTACTAAAGTGCTGCAGCTCTTTGCCAACATCCCCTCTTCTAGAGGCAGAGACCAAAACAAATCTGTCATTCTTCAAGATTTTAACTGCCTTGCTGTCTAGGTTTACTTTCAGCAGAATCTAGGGATAGAAAAACTGCAGTAAATCATCAGCACTAGATAGTCCATGAGTTCAGGTTCATCAATCCTATCTTACTTGAGAAAATGGAAACAGAAGGTTCAGGTCTTCTCACAAATTGACATCTACATATTCCCCTTCCTCATCTCCAACTCTCAGAATCCCAACTTTTCTTCAAAGCTCAGTTCAATTCCACCATCTATATGAGGCCTTTCCTGATTCTCCCCAATCCCCCATCTGCTCTCTCTCTTCAATAACCTTGGGGTTTTTTAATATACCTATTTTTGTAGGTCTTTCCAGATCAAAGATAAGCTCTTTGAGAACAAGGATCGTTTAACACCATCCAGAGTTGCCTCTTAATAAATGCTTAGGGACTGAGTGAGCAATGCTCAATCTTAACATGACTTGTCTCACATTTATATAGCAAAGTCTGCAAAGCACTTTGGAAATACCTTCTTTGAGCTATTACTCCTGTAATAATAGCACTGTAAACGATGTGCTATTATTATCCCCATTTAACAAAAACTGAGGGGAAGAGAGAGTTAAATAACTTATGCACAAGGTTAGAGACTAAGTGGCAGAGGCTGGATCCAGGTGCTCTTTCCATGGTACATTCCAGTCAAGTGTTGAAACCTGAACACTGAAACTCTCGGTTTCTAATATCCAATTTGTCTATGTAGGATGGTAAGAATATTGTTGAATGTTCTGGGGTAGGAAGGAGGATGGAAAGGGAGAGGAAAGGAGAAAGAAGGGGAGGGGAGGAGAAGGAGAAGAGACAGAGACAGAGGGAGGGAGAGAGGGAGAGAGGGAGAGAGGGAGAGAGAGAGAGAGAGAGAGAGAGAGAGAGAGAGAGAGAGAGAGAGAGAGAGAGAGAGAGAGAGAATATCCAGGAAAATTTCTAGCTTTTTCCCAGCCTAATCTTCCATGTGACATTCTCTTTCTGCTATAGCCAAGACCCTCTCTCTCATGCCTAACAACCATTCCCTTTTTTGCAATCTGCCAGAAATCTTTCATCATCTCCCATGCACCTTCACTAGTAGGTGCCTCCTGATTATTAGAGATGGGAAATTAATCAGACCTGCCCCTTTTAAAAACCCTGGCCTCAGTGGTTTCTAGGTTGCTGCAAGAAGTGAACTCTCCTAGGCTAAATAAGACCAAACCACAGTTGTCTGCCACATGAAAGAGATGGAATGGCTATAATCAGACATACACTATTTAGTATATGGAGTAGCCTTAAAGTGAGGAACATGTTCTAGATAAGTGCAAACCTAAATTGTCTTCCACGAGAATCAGAAAGAGTGACTAACTAATAGGAGAGTTCCAAGAGATGCACCAATACCAAGAAACACAACAGGTCCCAATTGTTCTCAGCAACAGCAACAACAATTAGTCTGTTCAAAGGACCCAACTTCCTCTGCCTGTGATGGTCCAAAGGGAGTGCTCTTAAGCCACAAGTTGCTTATGTGAGGGATTGGTAGGCAGACTTAATCTCTCCATGAGGAAATAAAAGGACAGTTATTTTTATTTTTAAGTCATCGCAATGGAATAGATTGTTGTAGAAAGGGAACAAAGTGGATTCTATAAGTTATTCTAGGATAAACCTGTTTTCCCCAAGACAACCCTATATGGCAACTGAAGTAATTATTACCCCCAATAAACAAATGTATGAACTGAAGCACAAGGAGCTATATTCCTTCCACAAATTCTCATCACACTATAGGAAATAATTTTTACCTGGTCATCAACCTTCTAAAGGTTCCTGAACATAGCTCAGTGGGTCTTCTGACAAAAGACACATAATTGGGCTACCATACTTGGAAAAAACTCTTGACAGGGCCAGTTCAAAGTCTGCATTCTAACTGTACAGACTTAGCCGAAAGTCACTTCTACATCCCAGCAATTAATCAGAACCGAAATTAAAGGTATTAATCTTGGACAGACCTGGTACTTTCCCTATCTGTAAAATGACCTCGGAGATCTCATCCCTTCCAGTCCTTAGACCTTGAGAACCCCCATCAGCTGCCAAGCTCAAGGCTGCCACTTGAGTTATCAAGCCTCAATATATTCACAACAAAGAAGATTTGAAGGGGATATCAACACTGAGAACCTCCTGAAGTCTCAGTGTTACGGTTTCAGATGTTGTGTAAACAGGAATGCAGGTATGTGAGTTTGTAGTTTCTCTTTTGAGATGACTATTTATTGAGGAGAATACGAGTGGACTTCCTTCTAGGCAGCTCACAACAGAATTTGTTCTGGAAACTACAGTAAATTTGATATTTATCACAAGGAAATAATACCTCTTTTCCAAACTGGGTATGTAAAGCTCTTCATTCTGCCTCCAAACTATGTTTCTAGCTTCATAACACCTTCCTCCCCACTTTGCATACAAAGTAGCCCAGTCAAATCAGCCTTTTACCCACCTCCCTCCAATTCCAAATAGACTGGCTGTTTCTCCCAAATCTGAAATCCTCCTCACCCACCTCTTAAAATCCTGGCTTCCTTCAAGTCTCAGTTCAAAGACCACACTCTAAATGAACCCCTTCCTGATTTTCCCAGCAACTATTGACTTTCCCCACAAACTTATCCAAGTGTCTATTTCAAAGGTGCCTAAATGTGTACATGGTGTGGCCATCAGCTAGCTTGGTAATAAGCACCTTAAAGAAAAGAACTGTTTTAATTTTTATCTTGTATCCTCAAAGTCTAGCATAGTGTCTGCCACACTATAAGTGTTTAATAAATGCTTGTTTACTAATTAATCAACTATGAACTAAGACAATGATAACTGCAAATAACCTGATGTATTCCAATATTAACAGGTATGTTTTTTGGATTGTTTGTTTCTTCTTGTTGTTGCCTTTTGGGGGGAAAGGGAAGGTTTTCCAATGGTGCTTTCCAATGTAAACAAAGCAGAATTATACTGCAACTCTGTATTAATAGCTTAGATTTTTTTAACCCTTTAATTCCTTGAACTGTTTTTAACTTTTTTTTCACTTGATATCTTTCCTTATCTTCCTTCTTTCTTACACTCCCCCCCCACAAAAGGAGATTTTTAAAAGAATAACTCAGATTCTACAAAGCCCTCTGAGTACATTTTAATGTGCAATGTTTTCGACAATCTGGGATGAAAAGTGACCAAATTAAAAAGGGGTTATTTTGGGGATATGTACTGCCAATATCTATTCCAAGGTAAACTCCCTCTAACAGTTCAGAGCCAAAAGCCATGTCTTCTCTGTGGTACATTTGGAAAAGAACAACAGACTTCGAATATAAGTCAGTCTTCTTTGGAGCTCAGTTTCACATGCTTTAAGCACTTGAACCCTACAAAAATCAAACCCTACCCATCTATTTTACCCTTTTATTTTTCAGTTGAAGAAACTGTAGCCCAGACAGGGCAAGTGTCCTGGCCTAGGCCAAATAGAATTCAGAGGAGGCTCCAGGTATCCTAAGGGCTCAGGGCTCCTTTTAGTACATTATATGCTCACAGCTTACAATCAGTCCCGCCTTAAAGACAAAAGGAAAGCAGGAAAAAAACTGGGAGGGGCATATGATGAATACAGAGAAGTGTGGAAAGATTTACACAATCTGCTATAGAGTGAAGAAAGCAGAATAAAAACAATAGGCACAATTATTATAAGAGAAAAGAACCACAAAACAATGAAAAGTTAATGATAAAAAATTAGAAAAAACAAGCATAGGCCCAAAGGAGGGGTTTGGGAAATCACCCCATTCCTGTTCCTTTGTAGGTGTGGGAGATCCACAAGTGTGGCACATTGGATATATTTTCAGACTTTTTTTGATGTAATAATTGATGTTGCTCACTTTTTTCCTTATTTTTCTTTTTTAAAAAATACTGTTACATATAGAATGGCTCTCTGGAAGAAGGGAAGGGAAAGAAAAAGATATGAGAAAAACTTTAGGCAATAATGAAACAAAAGATAAATAAAAATTTATTTAAAAAAAGAAATTCTGGTGACATTAAAAAAGATATCAACAAAAATTTACTTAAAAAAAAAATGAGGGCCAGAATAATCTATGTACTGGATTGTCAATCCCTGAATAATAAAGATTAATAGTGCCTCAAGGCAAATACCCCTTCACATACACACACACACTCTCTCTCTCTCACTCACTCACTCATATACCAACATAAATTCATAGGATTTACTGTAAAGTAATTCACTGCACTCGGCACCAAAAAACAAAATCAGCATGTTTATTTGGCTGATTTTAATCAGTGTTTCTTTTTTATTCACTGAATTTTTATTTCCACAACAGACTTCTTCATGTCTGTTTTTAAAAAGACTGCCAACATAGTAAAAGTCTCCTCATTGGTCTTATTTCTGTTGGTATAGTAAGGGCAGGATTGGCAGCCCTTTTGCTACCAGGCCTGACCAAGAAAAAGAAACAGCAAACCTTTTCTTCTGGGACTGAGCTCAGGACCTTCCTTCCAGCTCTGCACCTAGGATCTCAGGAGTACAACCTGAAGGATTCCATTCAATTGCCAGTTTCTGCACTGTCATCAGAGCTTCAAGCCTCACCATATTTACAATGGGGGAGTAAGGGAATAACCTGAAGCTGGTGAGTTGCTATTATAGTTTAAGATGTTGTATAAACAATAACTTGGACATGGAATTATATAAAGGGGAAGGCTAAAGGAGATACAAATCCTGGGCATATCCAGGAGGTGTTAGTTTCAAATGGTATGTAAACAAGAATGTGGAAATGTGGGTCTATGTATTCTTCTCTTTCAAATGGCTTATTAATTGATGAGAACAGAAGTTGGACCTGCTTTGAGCAGTTCACAATAGAATTTGCTCCTGGAGATTGCACTGGATCAGCTGCTCACCATAAGGAAATAATACCTCTTTTTCAAGGTAAACTTCTACCAATTCAGGGCCAAATCATCCTCTGTTCAACACTTAGAGCATTATATAACCAGTCCCCAACTTATCTTTTAAGACTTATTATAAATCACACACTCTTATGTGTCATTGATGGACACTATATGAAAATCAGCACTGAAAGGGTGTGGACAAACCAACACTGCCTTGTTTAGGGACACCAGGATGGAAGTCAATTCACTGTTTTAGAAACTTCACCCATTCCTACCTTCAGTTACTTAAATTTTTATATGTTATACAGGTATTTCTGAAACCCTCCCCCTTAAAACAAAGATTCTGATCTAGTCTTGCCAAGATAAGAATGGCTGTTACCAACATATCCTCCTTCCTACCTCCAGGTCTTCCTTCCTCCCCCCACCATGGTTGATGGTAGCTCTGTAAGGAATACACAAGTCAAATGACGAAAAAATAATAGTACATCAGTATAAAATTATTGATCAATCCATAAACATTCATTAAGCGACTATTATGTGTCAGGCACTGTGTGCTAAGTTCTAAGAGTGCGGAAAGCAGCAAAAGACAATCCCTGCTCTCAAGGAGCTTACAAACCAATGGAGGAGACAACATACAAAAAAATACATACAAATTACATACAAACAGCCAGGAGGTCAGTGTAACTTGATCAAAAAATATGCTAGGAAATAAGATGCAAGAAGAATGAGAAGGTAGAAGGGAGTCTAGGTTATGAAGGCCTTTGAACATCAAGCAAAGGATTTTGTACTTGATCCTGGAGGTGATAGGGATCTACTTATAATTCAATATGATGAATATAAAAAAGAAGCCTAAGAAGCAGCTATATAAAATTATAGGGAGCAAAAAATAGAGCCAGAAAAAGAGTACACACTATATAAAAGATGGGAATAAATGCATATGGGATGATGGGGTGTTAGGAGCAGTAGATAAAGAGGCCATAGAGTTGTTGATCATTTTGTGTGTTTAAATATAAAGCTCTCCAAAATGTTTAACTAGTTTTGTTGTTTCAAGTAAATAATAAATATTATCAAGGATCCAACCCTGGGCCTTAGACCTTACTAGCCTCCAGGGTCCTAAGGAAGCAGTTCTTCCTCCTGGACACATCCAGGGACTCAACTTTGGTCCCAAGACTCATAGCTTTAGCACTTTTCCTAGATCTCTGGATCACAACCAGAGGCATTAAGCCTCCTGGGCCTCTCTCATCCCTGGGGTGAACTGGATCCTAGAGAGCAGAGATTTGCCACACCTGAACTATAAATAATCACACTGCTTCTGCTGCCACTACTTTCCTTTCTTTACTCTCCCTTCTACCTCCCTATTAACAATATGCCAGACTACAAGAGTATGTTCTTTGGTTTTAATAGCAAGAGAAGAAAGAATTTCAAAATAATATACCAAAAATAAAGTCATTGACAATGCATGTAAAAGAAATCACATGTTCTCTGACCAAATGATCCTAGCTATTCTATTAAAGTGTCTCCTGGGCTTGAATCGGCCATCTCTATTCTTCCAGTTTATCCCATCCCTTCTTTGCCTCACAAATAAATGATCATTTCCCTCCCAAAACTGAATGTAGGAACCACCAACCCCAAATTTCTCTGGACCAAGATCATCCCTAAACCAGGTTCACTCTCAAGCAAACAGGAAACCTACTGATAGCATGTCAAGAGCACTGGAGGCAAAGAAGCCAAAGCCTTAGAATACTTTCTTAACCAGAAGGATGCTCTTAGAATACCTTCTTAAGCAGAAGGATGCTGCAGTTCTTTCCCATGCCCAATAAAAGCAGCCTTTCTTGTCTCTCTAAAGCTAGTGCCAAGTTTAAGAGGTTCATCACGGGAACTGGGAAGTATGGGGATGTACTTTGGGAGAAGAAAAGACATAGGAAGGTGTCCCCCAAAAGACATTCAGTTAATCATTTTCCAGGATGAAGAGGAAACAAGTTAGACTTAGGAGGTTCAGGAGGCTGATTTTCTAAGAGATCAGTCACAGGACAACCTTTACTCACCTGTACAACTTCTATGCCTCTTTTCCTGTAAAGAAAGAAAAAAAGAGCTGTTACTTTGACAAATAAGGAAGCAGTCTCTCAAGAAAATTAGTCACACCTAGGAGCATGACAATTTTCCCATGACTCAACCAAAGGGCATTAAACAAACAGAGGAAAGGATCTTCCACTGAAGCCAAGCAAGCACCAAGGAGAACCAGGAGACCAAGACGCACCACCACCCAAAAAAACACCCCACTTGCTATTTTACTGCTTTTAAAAATATTGCTTCACAGCAACTGTGAGATAGGTAGCCCCAAGCAGCAGCATCTTCATTTTAGGGATAATCAAAGGCAATGCTCAAATTGGTCAATTAGCTTGGGCAAGGTCATCCAGGGGTTAAGAAGTAAAGTTGGGGCTGAAACTAAGCCTCCAATTCCAAGTCCAGGGCTCTCTACACTACAGCATATCAAACAAAAACAGTCACCATTTTGATTTCATTTCTTAAAGAAGTAAAAGGAACCCCAATAATCATCAAGTCCAACCCACATCTGGGAAAGAATAGCCACTTTAACACAAGAATATGCTCTTGTGTTTATGCTGTCATATGTTTTAAGAAAGCTAGACTAAATGGAGAGAGTTTAGGGTAAGCCCATATATGCCTTTTCCATATTTATCCAGGTCATCCCTTGGAAGAAATGCAGGGACAGAAAGTTCAATTCTGCTCTGTGTGCCCATACACCTCATCCACTGACATTTTAAAGGAAAACAAGAAGATAAACTTGAACTGTTAAATGATTTGTACTTTTCCTCAAGCTTAGGTATACATGAGGATGATGAGGGGTTAGGGGGTGGTAGTATAACCACTACTCAGGTTAATGGGGGGAGGGGGCTCACTTATACTAAAATCTCCCTCATGATTACCTCTGTTGCTTCTACTTATGTTGTTAGCCTCTTTACCTGGAATGCCCTTCCCCATCTGTCTATCCAGATTCTCCAGATCCTTCAATACCTACTCTAGCTTGCAGAATTTCTGATGACAGGGACTTATAAGCCTGGGTCCATGATAAGGAATCCCTAAACTGCAGGGGGGGGGGGGCAGGGCGGGGAGAGAGAGAGAGAGAGAGAGAGGAGAACTACATTCTGCTTTCACTCAATTCTAACTGCAATTTATATTTTCTTCATTTATCAATTTTTAATTATTATGAGAATGTTCACAGGCTTCACCAGACTGCCAAATGCCAAATGACACCAAAGGGGGTGGGGGGAGGCCTAAAACCCCTGTTCTAAAACAGTTATCATTCATACCACACAAATAAGTACCTCAGAACATACCCACACAGAGACTCATGTAATTTCCTGTTCCTCAAATAGTTCTTCTTGGACAGGGATAAAGTCTTAAACTTCTAGATAATACCTAGCATGTATAAACAGTTAAATGTATGACCATCCTAAAGAGAGTAAAGCTAACCATCTTCAAAACATGTCAAACACATGCTTTACCTGGGGGTCTACGGCCATGTTGTTATGACCAAACAAAGCTAACTAGAATAAAAGGTATGTAAAGGAATGAAATCCTGTCTTGAAAATGTCCCATGACCAAGCAAGCCTTGTGACTGCTTTGAAGTTTACTAGTGACATATAACCCAACCTGACCACATTCAACACTGATTCTGACAGGAAAATATGTTAACAGATGCTCTAAGGAGCCAACCCCACCCCTTGCTGGGGGTTTCTGTACACAACAGGATGATAATTGCTTTCACAGCTTTTATGACTCTTTTGAGACCCAACACAAGCCATAAACACCTACAAACTCATTCATTCCTGCCAAGCCAGTGTTGGAATCTGGAAAGGCTTTCATTCCTTCTCTAGTGGACTTAAAAAGAAATCTCAGCATATCTACCAAACTAAATCACCTGGATACAGTTTCTGATACTTGGGCAGATCCAAAAACCTCATCAGTGTAAGTCCCTCTACCACTACAGATCTAATTACTTTAAAGCCCTGTCAGCAAGCACAACATTTCAATCATGTTCCCATCTTCTTCATACAAGATGTCTAGAGGTTACAGGCTGGCAGAATTGGACTCATCATAAGGAAAAGAACTTTCTGACAATAAGAGCTATTCAGCAATGCAACAAGTTAGTTTCATTACACAGCAAGCTCATTGTCAATAGAAATACTAAAGCTGGGACTAAATAATCATTAGCCAGAGATGCTACAGAAAAGAGGAACAAACTCAAAGAGCATATAAAATAGCACGTATTATAAGTGCCTACTATATTCCAGGCACTGTACACTGGGGATACTAACACAACGAATGAAACACTCTCTACTCACATGGAACATACATTCTAACATTCTTGTTAGAGCTTGAAGTGATTTTATTATTAAACATTTCCCAAACATCTACAGAACACTGTGCTAGAAGATGGAGAACATAATATGTTTAGATAGAACACATACCTTGACCTCAAGGAGCTTAAGCTATTAGTGATCTCTTCTCAAATTATCTTGCAATTACTGAATTGTGTAAATATTGTACTCCCTTCAGTACAATGTAACCTCCTTGAAGGAATGGACTGTTACATTTCAGTTTTTTATTTGCACATTTGGTAGGGACTTAATAATTGTTTGAATTTCATTCATTTTAATTAGTCTAGTAAGGGATAAGATATGTGCATATGTAGCTATAAATAGAAAATATTACATGATAATTGTGTGAAAGGTGCAAAACAGACTAATGAGAAATCTAAAGGGAAATGCTACTCCTAACAGAGGGAAGTCTAGGGCTAGAAATACTAGCTATAGAAATAAGAAAAGGAAACTGAAGAAATAAGCATAGACAAAGAATAAACAAAAATTATTGGGTTTTATAGCTGATATGATGATGTACATGAAGAAACTT
This sequence comes from Petaurus breviceps papuanus, assembly GCF_028583685.1. Classification (NCBI taxonomy): domain Eukaryota; kingdom Metazoa; phylum Chordata; class Mammalia; order Diprotodontia; family Petauridae; genus Petaurus; species Petaurus breviceps. Next base: position 5,174,817 of record NW_027185776.1, on the reverse strand, counting down.
CAAGAGTCAGCTAAAAATTAATTTAAAAAATAACTTCAGCAAAGTTTCAGTTTAAAAAATAAATCCACATAAATCATCATCATAGCTTTAGGTTACCAACAAAACCCAGCCAGAAGAACTAGAATCCATCCAAAATAACTACAGAAGCTAAAAAATATTTCAGAATGTATCTAAAAGATTCAACCAGGAACTACATGAATCCAACTATTTTTTTCTTTTTTCCAGAAATAAAGTCCCAAATAATTGGTGAAATCTATTAATTACTCTAGGAAAGGCTAAGTCAAGCTAATAAAAGTGACAATGCTACTCCAAATCAATTTACTTATTCAGTGCCTTTCCAAGCTACCAAAATTTATCTGAAGGAAAAGTAAAAAATCTCATGGGAAATGGTGGGGAAAAGTGGGAAGAAAGGCAGCTAGTCATACCAGATATTAAACTCTATTACAAAACATCATACCTAATTAGGTACACAACTTACAGAAACAAAAAAAACATAGCAGACTATGGTATTTGAGAAATCCAAAGACCTCAGAAAGACCTCAGTAAGAGCTAATTATTTGAAAAATCTCTAGGAAAAATAGAAGTCTAGCAGCAATTAATTAGGTTACAGACCAGCATCTCACAACATATACCAAGATAAACTCCAAATGGATACATGACTTAAATGATAAAATATAAACAAATTAGAGGACCACGACAGAAATTATTCCTATGCAAATGACTTCCATAATATTCAACCCTAGTCTCTTTTCTTACCCCAAACCCACATTACAATGTTGAAATTACTGAACTTACCAAACATTTCAAACCTGAATGTCTTCATATTTCCCACATCTAAAACAATGCCTGACAGGCAGATTGACTCTAGAAGACAGATAAGTAGAAGATAGGGATATATGGGAAAGACAGTCCTCTGGGAATAGGGAAAAGCACAAGCAAGGCTAGAACCAGTTTAACTACAGCAAAGAGGACAAGATGAAATAAAGATGGAAAGGTAATGTAGCAAAGGAATACATAACCTAAATATAAAGTCACATCATAAATAAATCAGAGGAACATGGAAAGAAGTAACTTTCATTAAGCATAAACAGAGAAAGAGTACATGATCAAACAAGAGACAAAGAAGCTAACAGAGATACAATGGATAGTTTTTAATACATAAGATTTAAAAGTTTCTATACAAAACTAACACAGTTAAAGTGATGAGAAAAGGTTAACCAGAAAAATAATTTTACAGCAAGTTTCTCTGATCAAGGTCTCATATCCAAGATAAAATTAAAATTCATATGAATAAAAGCCCTTTCCCAATAGATCAGTGGTCAAAACATAAGAGCAAACAGTTTTGTAAAGACATTCAAGCTATAAATAATCATATTAAAACGCTACATATCACAAATAATTAGACAAATTAAAATGAAGGCAAGTCTGGGATTCTGTCTCACACCCATTAAACTAGCAAAGATGACCACCCTCCTCCCCCCCTACAAAGGAAAAATAGCTGCTAGAGGAGCTGTGGAAAAATGGAACATTTATGCACACTGAAAAAAGAAAGCATCATTGAAAACTCTTTTTTTTAAGATACATTAAGACACATTTAAGACACATTAGATACAGAAGGAAGGTCAGATGGAAACATTGATAAGTAGGGACAGGTTTCAAAGCTATAAGTTGTATTTATTGTATATTTAAAAGAAAACACAAGCTGTATATAGTAGGTTCACAGTTTTGTATACAATTTTATTTTCTGTTTGACTTTCTTTATGGAAATTATTCTATTTGGTGCTTCAGTTCAAATAAATTTTTAAAATAACGAGTAGTACTAAATTGTAGAATGTCCTTGAACTTAAACTTTAGTCATTTGGCAAAGTATGGTATGCTTGTTTTTTCTAGCAAAGTGCTTTGCTTTACCCATCTAAAAAGATTAACCTGGCAGTGTTATGAAATTGGATGAATGATGATATCACTGCACTAATCAGTGATAACAGAAGGAAGATCAACTTTAAAGAGAAAAAAAAGTTCAGTTTCAATGTGCTGAGCTTGAGAAAACAAATGCACATCCAGGCAGAGATGCAAGTCATGAATGGAAACATAAATGAATGGCTGGGGGCGTGTAATGTAATGCCAAGGAAAGGCAACTTCCCAGGTTCAAAATACCAGCATAGGTGCTCTCTATTTTATTCAGTAACAAACCCAGAACAGAGAAGATCAAAACATGACATCATTCAAAATACAGCATTTACTAAGTGTGATTAAATAATCTCCAAGGCCTACCCCACCCCAGGACTTTCCAATCATTCAATCAATTACAAAGTCTCTGTTCCAAATACTTCTCCACCCCTAGGCTATACCTTAATTAAGTCCACCACAAAGCCCCTCTTCTCAAATGGATATTAGTTTCCAAACATAAGTAAAATACATTCATTTGCTCAACCATAGAACACAAAAAGGTCAAAAGTTCCCCACCCCTGGATCACAATTGAATCTACCCCAGAGTTACATCAAGTTTAAACACAGCACTTAATACCCAAATGGAGGTCTTTTCTTCATCTTGATGAGGCAAGTTCTCAGCAATCTTAGTTCCTGGAGAGACAAGGCTTAGCAAGGCCATAAGATACATTGCCAGTCCCTTCATGAATTTATCCTCTCTCTGTAGAACAGCCCTAGAACCCCTGAACACATTAGCAAAGCCCTCTCCCAGGATTTCTGTAAACATACAACAAGAAAATCCTTCTTCAGGGCTTCTGAACCAACAGAAAGGCTCCCAGACCCCTGCAACAACAGTACTGTCCCTCACCAGTGGACAGTATTCATTCTGTCTGCAGGACAGTCTCCAGACCCCTGCAACAACAGTACTGTCCCTCACCAGTGGACAGTATTCACTCTCTGTCTGCAGGACAGTCTCAGGCCTTCTTAACCAAATGCCAGGTTCCAGGACTTCTTCAACAGGACAGTCTTTCACCAGTGGACAAATCTGGCAAAATAACATCAAAACAGACAGACAAAGTACCAGCAAAACAGCCATGTTTCCTCAGTCCTTGGCAGCTCAGGGGGCAGGTCTCAAAAGTCCAGGGCAATTCAAAGCGGCCACCAGCAATCTCTTAGTCTCTCTCTCTCCACGAGGTGCTGCTTCCAAAAAGAACTTCAGCCTCTCTCTTGTGTCTCCAAATCTACATCACCAGCTCCTCCCACTTCAGGACTTTCTTTTCACATCAACAAGCCCATCCCACAGGTGGGATTAACAAACTCTGGGTTTTAATACAATCAATTTGAAAACCAAGCCAATACAGGGGAATCTTTAATTGCCATTACTATCACAGGGCGGAGCCAAGATGGGGGAGTAGAAGCACGACCTTCCCACGGCTCCGGCTTCCACCCTCCCCAATCCATGTAAAAAGGGGACTCTAAACAAACTTAGGAGCTGCAGAACCCACAAAATGACACAGAGAAGCTAACCTCCCGCTGAGGAAAGCCCGGCAGGCCGGCAGGAATCGGCCAGCGCAATGCTCTGGGAGCCAAGCCCAGCACCACGCTGAGGCTTTAGCCCCAGGGCGGGCCTGACCAGCCTCCAGCCAGAGGGACTCCAGATCAGCAGCAGCTGTGGCCATTTCCAGATTTATCAATACATAGATGCGAAGGACAAGGTGAGAGGCCAGTGCAGTCTGGACTTTGGGACCCAGGAAGTGGGAGTGCGTGGCTTTTACCCCCCCCCCCCAGCGAGAAACCGCTGAGATGCTGCCAGCACTACGTGGCGGCTTCAGCTCCTGGCCTGCAGAGTGTAGGGGGACCAAGCAGCAGTCTGAGGGGTCATCGCTCTTGCTTTAACCTGCTTGGATCTGGATTGCAGTCTAGGGTGGAGGTCCTGGGGTGTGTGTCCAGCTTGCCAGAGCATGTGGAGACCTCAGAGAGGGCACCCATCTAATACCTCCGGCAGCTGAGAAAACCCCAGCGTTTGGGACGAAAACTCCCCTGTCTGGTGGCTGAGTCCTACTGTGGCAAAAAGCCCAAAAGTCAAATCATTGAGTGGCAAAATGAGCAGGCAAAGGAAACAAAGCAGACAGAAGATTCCAACATTACACTCCTATTTTGGGGATAAGAAGGAGCAAGGCATGGAACAGGAGGAAATCAGTGAAGTCAGAACTCCTGCACGAAAAGCTTCAAAGGAAAATACAAGCTGGTTACAGACCATAGAAGACCTTAAGAAGCAGATAAGAGAAGTGGAGGAAAAATTGGGAAGAGAAATGAGAACAATGCAAGAAAATTATGAAATGAGAGTCAACAGCCTGACTGAAGAAAATAATACCTTAAAAAAGACTGACTCAAATGGCAAAGGAGGCTCAAAAAGGCAATGAGGAGAAGAACGCCTTAAAAAGTCGAATTTGTCAGATGGAAAAAGAATCTCAAAAGCTCACTGAGGAGAATCATTGCTTCAGAATTAGATTGGAGCAAATGGAAGCTAATGACTTTATGAGAAATCAAGATGCGGTCAAACAGATACAAACAAATAAAAGAATAGAAGGCAATGTGAAATACCTCATGGGAAAAACCACTGACCTGGAAAATAGATCCAGGAGAGATAATTTTAAAATTATTGGACTGCCTGAGAGCCATGACCAAAGTAAGAGCCTGGAAAGCATCCTCCAGGAAGTCCTCAAAGAAAACTGCCCTGATGTTTTGAACGAGAAGGCAAAATAGAGATTGAAAGAATCCACCGATCACCTCCTGAAAAAGATCCCAAAAAGAAAACTCCTAGGAATATTATAGCAAGGTTCCGGAATTCCCAGATTAAGCAGAGAATATTACAAGCAGCCAGGAAGAAACAATTTGAATATTGTGGAAACACAATCAGGATAACCCAGGATCTGGCAGCTTCTACACTGAGGGATCGAAGGGCCTGGAATGTGATATTCCGGAGGTCAAGGGAGCTGGGATTAAAACCAAGAGTCACCTACCCAGCAAAACTGAGTATCATGTTTCAGGGGAAAATATGGTCATTCAGTGGAATAGAGGACTTTCAAGCATTCTTGCTGAAAAAACCAGAGTTGAATAGAAAATTTGACATTTAGATACAAGAAGCAAGAGAAGCATGAGAAGGTAAACAGCCAAGAGAAATTATAAGGAACTTATCAAAGTTGAACTATTTTTTTGTTTGAAGTAATCGGGGTTGAGTGGCTTGTTCGGGGTTGCATGGCCAGCTGTTGTTTCTGGGTGTGGTGCTGGGTCTCTGGGCCCAGATTTGATCCGGGTCGTCCCGGCACTGGAGCCGGTGCTCTTGCTCACTGAGCCACCTGGCCAAAGTTGAACTATTAACATTCCTACATGGAAAAACAATAATTGTAACCTATGAAACTTTTCTCAGTAGTTGAAGGGATTAGAAATATATATGTCTTTATATGAGGGTATGCGGGCATATGAATACATATGTGAATGTGTGTATATATATGTTTACAGGTATACATAGATAGAGGGCACGGGACCAATTTAACAGGAAGGGATGATACTTAAAAGGTGAAATTAAGAGGTGAGAGGAATATAATGGGAGGAGATGGGGAGAGACAGAGTGGGGCAAACTATCTCATACAGAAGAGGCAAGGGAAAATGGTTACAATGGAGGGGAAGAATAGGAAGGCAAAAGGGAATAGGTCAACCTTATTCCTATTGAATCTGGCTTGAGAAGGGAGGGAAATACACACTAAATAGGGGATCTCACCCTCCAGGAGAATAGGGGGGGAAGGGGATGTGAGGGGGGATGATGGAAGGGAGGGCAGGCTGGGGGGGAGGGAAGTTGGAAGCACCCACTTTTGAAAAGGGACAGGATCAAAGTAGAGAATAGAACAAGTGGGAGGTGGGATAGGAGGGAGGGAAAAATAGTCAGTCTTTTACAATACATCTACTATGTTATTGTTTTGCATTAGCCACACATGTACAACCTACACTGAACTGCTTGTCCCCCCAGTGGGGGTGGGTGGCAGGGGGGGGGAAGGGAATGAATCTGGAACTGAAAGTTTTAAAATCAAATATTCAAATATAAAAAAAACAAATAAATATTTATACAATTAAAAAAAAATAAATGAATGGCTGAATGAAAGAAGCATTCATTATGCCAGTATTTACCATTCCCCTTTGCAATACATTCTTCTATATTCCATATCAACTTCCCTAGCATGTATGGTGAGAAATATTCCTAGATTTTGAGTTATTTAAAGATCTAAAAATCTATGATATATGTTAATCTTTACTTAATCTTTACTTTGTCCAGAAATATGCTTTCATTAATGCAGGGTGCTCCAGGTAAGGAAATTTTTTCAAGTAATGCAGATTAGTGGCTTTTTATGTAAACTACAGGCCAAAGGATTTGCCCAAATCACAAGATTAGTATGTGTCACAAGTGGGATTGAACTCAGCTTTTCTCAATTCAGAGATTTGCTCTCTCTATTCACTATAGGACAATCCCTTTCCCTGAAATTAAGAGATAAAAATACAAATTAACCAGAAGTAGAAATACCTTAGTATTCCCTTATGTAGTTCAGTTTCCATGGAAAATATGAGCTTTCAATTCATTACAAAATTTTTTATTTACAATGAATTATTAAGGAACCCACCTATTACATAATTCACCGACTTTTCATCACTACAGCCCTCTGGGTTCTGAGACCAAAGGTGCTATAAGTAGGTCACACACACCTTACCAAAGCCAGTGCCAATTAAAGTAATCTACAAATAAGATTTTTCAGAAGCTATTTGGTGAAGAATTACAGGCTCACAGACTTGAAGAACTGAAGATTAGAACATAGCAACTGACAAATGATATAAATAGGCAATTTTCAGAGGAAGAAATACACACTATCTACAGCTGCATGAAAAGATTCTCTAAGTCACTAACAATGAAAGAAATGCAAATTAAAACTCTGAAGAAACCACCTCATAACCACCAAATCAGCAAAATTTACGAAAAGGAAATATGACAAACGTTAGAAGGGCTATGGCTATGGGAAAACAGGTACTTCATGTATACTGTTGGTGGAGCTGAGAACTTGGTCCAGCAAAAGCTAGAAAGCAAAGCAAGGCAACAAGAGGTTAAGTGCTCACTACGTAGTAGACATAGAGCTAACCATTGTCCCCAAGGATTTTACATTTCAAAAGGGGAAGAGAGCACATGAAAGAGGGAGGTACATAACCATAAAAGAAGGGGCAAGGTGGTAAAATCCACAGTTCAACAACTGGGAAGGAATAAAGCTTGGCTAGCCTTGGCCTGCCCTGAAAATATAAGTCCCAGATGAAATTCACCCATGGAAGAATGGACTGTATAGAAGAGGATCGTAACTATAAATTAGTCAGTCAATAAATTCTGATTAAGTGTCTACTATGTGCCAGGTACTATACTAAGTGGTTTAGTGAATAGAGTCGGAACCTTTAAGTCAGTCAGTGGATGGATAAATCCTTATTAAGCATCTACTAAAAACAATGAGGTCAGAAGCCAGACTATAAGGGGTTAAGAAGTCAGTGAGAGGAGAGACAACAGAAGCACTTATGTAGACAGTCTTTTTAAGGGATTTTTGGCCACAAAGGTCAGAAGAGATATAAGATGATAGTAGGGGAGGAAAGACCAAATAAAGGGTTTTTATGGATGGAGGAGACAAAAGCATATTTATAGCAGAAGGAGACAGGGAGAGATTATAGATAAGTGATAGAAGAGGCAACCAGGTTTGAGGAAGAGGATTGTTTATGCAGGTGAAGAGCGGGTCTTGGCCAGAGGTAAAGGAAATAGTGGTAGAAGGCATCTGAATGAAAGAAGATTGGGAAGAGAAGAAAAGATATAGTTCCCAGCAAATGGCTTCTATTTTTTCTGTAAAAAAAATAGCTGGGAGGGGGAGCCATGGGAGATTTGAGTCAAGAAGAAAAAGTTTGGAAGTATTGCTTTGAAGAATGGGATAGTGAGCTGATAAGGCAAGTGTAGAAGTATTGCCTAGCACCAGTGAAGGCTCAGTTGAGGTTGAATAACATAAATCTATAGTAAACCCAATTAGAATGGTTGCATGTTTTCTCCACCTACTTTCAGCAGTAGGTGTGTGGAAGTAAAGGTTGTCAGATGGTGGGAGTCATCCAAGACTGAGGTGGGATAGGGCACAATCGAGATATGATAAAGTCAGAGACTCAAGAGAAGAGTAGACTTGACCATGTTCACCAAGGAGTCATGAAATTGTAAAGAGGAGAGAATGGCTAGTACAGAGGGATAGAACTGAAGGATCAAAGGATTGGAGGTCACAAATAGGGTTTGGTAAAGGGAAAGCAGAGGGAGAGATGTTAAACCAATATATTATGGTAGGATAAGGAAATTTCAGGATTGTTGAACATGGAGGTTTTGGTATTAGAAGACAGAGGGAGAAGTAGAAAGACAACAGACTGTTATCAGATAAGGGAATTTTAGAGTCCATGAACACGGAGATGGTATATTTGAGGAACAACACAAGATGAAAGGTATGCCCATCTTTGTGGGGATAAGGTGAGGTGAGGTGAGGTAAAGGAATAGGTCATGGAAAGTTAGCTAATTGAGAAACTGAACGGAGAGTCTGCCTATAGAAAAGAGATATATACCACTTAGTCTACCTACTATAGGGCCACTGTGAGGGTCAAAAGATCACAATAATGAATATGAGTATACTAAGAAAAGTACAAAGTAAAAACAAAAAAATTCTGGATTTCACAGTAACATTTTGAGAAACCACTGTAGTAACAGAGTAAAATGAAAAACAAATCAATAAAAATAACAATTACCTGTTTGGTCCTTACTATGCACCAAAAGTTATACTAAGCACTTTACAATCATTATCTCATTTGACCACAACAACCCTGGGAATAGATGCCATTATTATATCTATTGCTCTTATCGTATTAGTCAACAAAGAATGTATTGGATGACTAACTTATGGCTACACCCAACATCCCCTTTGACTTCTCAAATCAAAACTCCCTTCCCTACCCACCATTCCCTTCTATTGTTGGGCCCTTTTTTTGCATAGGGTAAGTTCCTTGAGGATAGAACTGATCCTCCTTTGTACTTCTTATCCTCAGCACTTAACATAGTACATGGCATTTCCTCACTCCTTAATAAATACTTTTATGTTCATTCATTTTTCAAAAGGGATATGATCAGGCACTTAAAAAAAAAGAATTGCAAACTACCAATAACCATATGAAATGCTCCAAATCACTAGTAAGAGAAATGAAAACTAAAACAACTCCCAGATTTCACCCCACACTCAAGCTAAGATGACAAAAGATGAAAATGGTAAAGTTGGAGGAGTCACCATAGTAAAATACACACACTGATGGGAGCTGAGAATGTCTAGTTATTCTGTTAACAAAAAAGTCACTAAATTGTACATATTATTTAATCCATCAATACTATTACTGGGCACATACACAAATTTTATACGTAAAACAATGACTTATAACAGCACTTTTTGGAGGAGCGAAGAAATGGAAGAATTGGTAGTGTTCATGAATTGGAGAATCCCTAAGTAAAACGTAAATATTAATGTAATGGTGTAACAGCAAACTATCACTAGAACATTAACCTTAGCTAGGTGAGATTCACCACCCGAACCTGAGTATTTTTGACCAAAGAAATTTATAAAAACCAATGAAGGCATGGGGGAGGTTACAATCTGACTCCACAGAAGAATCACTCAGTACAATGAAATCACATAGCCTTCAAAGTATTCAAGGCTAACTTATGGAAGCCAACAAACTAGGGCCTCTCCCCAGGACGAAAAGAGAGGGGAACAGCACCAGTGACAACTGACTCATTCCAACAAGAGGAAGAACAGTCAAGGGTTCAACGAAAGCTGGCTGGAAATAATAGGGAGATTCTTCTGGGGCTCCCTTGACAAGGAGGGCCAGGAGAAGACACACAAGTTATTTTTAAGCAGCCTGGTTATTATTTAGACAGCCAAGAAACTTCCTTCTTACAGCTGGAAGAGGAGGGTGAGGATTTCTCAGAACAACACAGCTGCCGTGGGAACCCAATCCAGGCTTCATACTGAATAATTTTACGGTAGATGAAACACAGACTTGAAATGCAGCCTTGTACCAATGGAAGAAAAGAAGAAAGCCTGCACCTGCACCCAAAGGCTAAAAACTACTTAAGTGTTGGAAAATTAACAATTACTACAGTGGCAAACCAAGCATTCACCCAGTAATTTGTATAAAGCTTTGGTAACTGTCAGATTTTAAATACTAGTAATAATATATTTGTTCATCATCAAAAAGATATCTAAGTAATAGCTTATGTACAGAAAGGAGCAGAGATCTAGGGAAAGTTTCATGTTCCTAAAAGTATTGGAAGCAGAGAGGCTATTTCAATGCTATTTAGAAATGTACTACCACATCATACCAGTCAGATTGGCTAACATAACAAAACAGGAAAATAATAAATGTTGAAGAAGATGTGGGAAAGTTGAAACACTAATTCATTGTTGGTGGAGTTGTTAGCTGATTCAACCTTTCTGGAGAGCAATTAGGAACTACGCCCAAAGGACTATAAAAATATGCATAACCTTTGACCCAACAATACCACTTCTAGGACTATATTCCAAAGAAATCATGAAAATGGGAAAAGGACCCACATGTACAAAAATATTATAGCAGCTCTCTTTGTGGTGGCAAAGAATTGGAAACGGAGGAGATGTCCATCAATTGGGGAATGGTTGAAAAGTTATGGTATACAAATGTAATGGAATACTACTGTGCTGTAAGAAATGATGAACAAGGTGGACTTCAGAAAAACCAGGAAAGATCTATGAACTAGTGCTGACTGAAGTTAGCAGAACCAGAAAAATACTGTACACAGTAACAGCCAGTCTTCAATGACTGATTCTAATACACTTACATTTTAGAAAAAACAATACTGTAAGATAGGGAATGAAAATAATAATTAATATTATGAAACACTAGAGGTCTTTCCAGTAAGATCAGTAATAAAGCAAGTAGGTTCACAGATTTTATTCTTGGAAGGCCCTCTAGTGTTTGAGGATGTAAGTCTGAGGATGTTCATACAGAGAAAACAAAATTCCATTCAAAATAATTACAGACTATTTAAAATATCGGGGAATTCAGACACCAAAACAAAGGAAGTGTATTAATACAATTACAAAACACTTTCTAGAAATGTAGGTAGATAAATGATTGGAAAGATATGAATTACTCGTAGTTGAACTATGCCAATGAGTAAAATGGCAATAAAATCTAAATTACTTTACAGATTCAGTGCCATACCAATCAAGCCAAGCTAACAAGCAGTTAAACAACTACGTAAGGATTTATACAATTGGGGGGTGGAGCCAAGATGGCAGAGTAGAAGCATGACCTTCCCATGGCTCCGGCTTCCACCTTCCCCAATCCATGTAAAAAGGGGACTCTAAACAAACTTTGGAGCTGCAGAACCCACAAAATGACACAGAAAAGCTAACCTCCCACTGAGGACAGCCTGGCCGGCCAGCAGGAATCCAGCACAGCGATCTGGGAGCCAAGCCCAGGCCCACGCAGAGGCTTTAGCCCCAGGGCGGGCCTGACCAGCCAATGGCCAGAGGGACTCCAGAACAGCAGCAGCTGTGGCCATTTCCAGATTTATCAACACATAGATGCGAAGGACAAAGTGAGAGGTCAGTGCAGTCTGGACTTTGGGACCAGCAAGTGGGAGCGCGTGGCTTTTGCCCCTGGGGCGAGAAGCTGCTGAGACGCTGGCACAGCCAGCCAGTGCCATGTGGCAGAGCTTCAGCTCCTGGCCTGCAGAGTGTATGAGGGACCAAACACCAGTCTGAGGGGTAAATCGCTATTGCTTTAACATGCTTGGATCTGGATTGCATTCTAGGGTGGAGGTCCTGGAGTGTATGTGCAGCTTGACAGACTCTGTGGAGACCTCAGAAAAGGCACCCATCTAATACCTCCGGCAGCTGAGAAAACCCCAGCATTTGGGACGAAAGTCCCCTGTCTGGTGGCAGAGTCCTACACTGACAAAAAGCTCAGGGGCCAAGTGACTGAGGGGCAACATGACCAGGCAAATGAAACAAAGCAGACAGAAGATTCCAACATTAGACTCCTATTTTGGGGACAAAAAAGAGCAAAGCATGGAACAGGAGGAAAACAGTGAAGTCAGAACTCCTGCACCAAAAGCTTCAAAGGAAAATACAAGCTGGTTACAGGCCATAGAGGACCTTAAGAAGCAGATAAGAGAAGTGGAGGAAAAATTGGGAAGAGAAATGAGAACAATGCAAGAAAATAATGAAATGAGAGTCAACAGCCTGACTGAGGAAAATCACACCTTAAAAAACAGACTGACTCAAATGGCAAAGGAGGCTCAAAAAGGCAATGAGGAGAAGAATGCCTTAAAAAGCCAAATTTGCCAGATGGAAAAAGAATCTCAAAAGCTCAATGAGGAGAATCATGAATTCAGAATTAGACTGGAGCAAATGGAAGCTAATGACTTTATGAGAAATCAAGATGCTGTTAAACAGATCCAAACAAATGAAAGAATAGAAGGCAATGTGAAATATCTCATGGGAAAAACCACTGACCTGGAAAATAGATCCAAGAGAGATAATTTAAAAATTATTGGACTACCTGAAAGCCATGACCAAAGTAAGAACCTAGAAATCATCCTCCAGGAAGTTCTCAAAAAAAACTACCCTCATGTTTTAGTACCAGTGGGCAAAATAGAGGTTGAAAGAATCCACTGATCACCTGAAAAAGATCCCAAAAAGAAAACTCCTAGGAATATAATAGCCAGGTTCCAGAATCCCCAGATTAAGGAGAGAATATTACAAGCAGCCAAGAAGAAACAATTGTGAATATTGTGCAAACACAATCAGGATAACCCAGGATCTGGCAGCTTCTACACTGAGGGATTGAAGGGTGATATTCCAGAGGTTCAAGGGAGCTGGGATTAAAACCAAGAGTCACCTACCCAGCAAAACTGAGTATTATGTTTCAGGGGAAAACATGGTCACTCAGTGGAATAGAGGACTTTCAAGCATTCTTGCTGAAAAAACCAGAGTTGAATAGAAAATTTGACATTCAGATACAAGAAGCATGAGAAGGTAAACAGGGAAAAGAAATCATAAGCCACTTATCAAAGTTGAACTATTAACATTCCTACATGGAAAAACAATAATTGTAACTGATGAAACTTTTCTCAGTAGTTGAAGGGATTAGAAATATATATATATGTCTATATATGAGGGTATATGGGCATATGAATAAATATGTGAATGTGTGTATATGTGTTTACAGGTATACATAGATAGAGGGCACAGGACCAATTTAACAGGAAGGGATGATACTTAAAAGGTGAAATTAAGAGGTGAGAGTAATATAATGAGAGTAGATGGGGAGAGACAGATTGGGGTAAACTATCTCATACAGAAGAGGCAGGGGAAAATGGTTCCAATGAAGGGGAAGAATAGGAAGGCAAAAGGGAATGGGTCAACCTTACTCCCATTGAATCTGGCTTGAGGAGGGAGTGAAATACACCCTAAATAGGGTATCTCACCCTACAGGAGAATCGGGGGGGGGGAAGGGGATGAGAGCGGGGATGATGGAAGGAAGGGCAGGCTGGGGGGAGGGAAGTTGGAAGCACCCACTTTAGAAAAGGGATGGGATCAAAGTAGGGAACAGAACAAGTGGGAGGTGGGATAGGAGGGAGGGAAATATATTCAGTCTTTTACAATATATCTACTATGTTATTGTTTTGCATTAGCCACACATGTACAACCTATACTGAACTGCTTTTCTTCCCAGTAAGGGTGGGTGACAACGAAGGAAGGGAATGAATCTGGAATTGAAAGTTTTAAAATCAAATATTCAAATATATATGTATATATGTGTGTGTGTATATATATATTATTAATACCATCTTACATGTAATTGGGAAATAAGATATGCAGGCACTGAGGCATAGAGATCCACTGGAAAAGTCGAAAGGAGTATGGGAGAAAATATGGGAGAGAGCAGATTGGAGGAGGGGATATCCTGTGGGACTGCTATTTTGGGGCAGTGGGTAGGGGAAAAACGGGGAGAAAATCTGAAACTCAAAATCTGGCGGAAACAAATGATGTAAATCAGAAGTTAATAAAGCATTAAAAAAAAAAAAGGATTCATACAATTAAGCCAGGCACTGTGCTAAGTCTAGAGGATACAAATAAAGGCAACACAGCCCACGCCTTCAAAACTTAAACTACCAAGGATTTACTTTATAGAAGTTAAAAAAATTATAACAAAATTAATCTGCAGGAACAAAAGATCAATAATGAAGACAGTGGAAAGGCTTAGCAGCATCAGATCTCAAATTATACTACAAAGCAGTAATCAACAAAGTCATGTGATAATGGTTTAAAAAAAATGTTTAAGTTCATCAGAGGAACAAATTAGCTATACAAGATCCAAACGCACAGTTTTTGATAAATCCAACGACTCTTAATTCCTAAAGCAAAGAATCACTATTCCAGAAAAACCTGCAGTATTTTCTCACAATTTGGCTCCCACCTACATCACATAATTTCCTTTCCTAGACTATGCTCCAGTTGCACTGGGCTATGAGCCATTCCTTGAGTTTTATATTCTGTTTTACCTCCTTCTTTATTAATTCCTACCTTCTATCTTCCTGTGGGGGTCTGAAGTTCACTACCTCCTGAAGGTCTCTTAAAATTTTTATCTTTTATCAGGCCTTAGCTCAAGTGCTACCTCCACAGTGAAGTCCCCTTTAGTCACCCCTTATTATTATTCTCCTTTGGCCCTCTTCAGTTTTCCTTACACTATGTTCATTTATGTACATGTGTGCTCCCCCAGAATAACAAAGTCCATAAGAATAAACAAGTGTTCCACGATCTCCTCTCCTAGCCCTACTTATTTAGAAGACAAAGAAAATAAAACCTGTTACAAATATGTAGAGTCAAGCAAAAAAAAATCCCCAAATTAACCATGTCCCCCCCCCAAAAAAAAACACAAGAAAATAGAGGGTGGCTATGTGGCACAGTGAATAGAGCACCCATCCGGGAGTCAAGAGGACCTGAGTTCAAATCCGGCCTCTTCACTTCAAATTCCGACACTTCACACACACACACACACACACACACACACACACACAAAACTAGTGGTGTGGCCTTGGGCAAGTCACTTAACCCCAATTGCCCTCCAAAAAAGAAAACACACACACACACACACACACACACACACACACAAGAAAATATGCTTCAATCTACACTCTGAATCTATCATCTCTCTGGAGAGTTTATTTCATCCTGGAACTGTGGTTGTATGTTGCTGATCAGAATTGCTAAGTCAGGGGCAGCTAGGTGGCACAGTGAATACAGTACTAGCCCTGGAGTCAGGAGAACCTGAGTTCAAATCCAACCTCAGACACTAAACACTTACTAGCCGTGTGACCTTGGGCAAGTCACTTAACCCCAATTGTCCTGCCTCCCCCTCCAAAAAGCAAAAAACAAACAAAAAAACCAGTCTTTCACAATTATTTGTATTTACCATGATGTTGTTAATTACCGTCTCTAGGTTGATGATTTTCATATCTGCCTATTCTGCCCTAACCTCACTGCTGACCTCCAGAAAACTAGAATGCAGTCTGATAGAAATAACTTTTCAACCAGTCATATCATATACCATCATAAGCTTCAAATGGGCACATGATCTAGACATAAAATCATATTATAAACAAACTGGAGGAGGAAGGACAGAAATATCTTTCACAACTAAGGATAAGGGGAGAGTTCTTGACCAAACAAGGGACAGAGAAAATCTTTCACAACTAAGGATAAGGGGAGAGTTCTTCACCAAACAAGGGACACAGAAGATCACAGGAAATAGAATGGACAATTTTAAGATAAGAAATTGAAGGGTTTTTGCACAAACAAAATCAGTGCAGTTCTTCACACCAAATTTCTATGACAAAGATATGTAGAGAATTGATATAAATATATTAGAACAATAGCCATTTTCCAAAAGATAAATAGTCAAAGAAAACGAACAGAGTAAGGAAGGCCTTTTGCCTCTTTGTATCCTCAGCATTTAATATGGAACTTGACACATAGTAAGTGCTTAATACATGTTTATTGAGTGAGTGAAAAAGAATGGCAAGCTATAATACTCCCAATCACTAATAATAAGAGAAATTAATATTAAAAGAACTCTGATGCTCCACTTCAGATCCATCAGACTGCCAAAGGTAACAAAAAGAGAAATAACAATTGTTGGAGGGGTTATGGAAGGAGACACACCCTAATGCTTTGTTTGCACAATTGAGAAATAGCTTAATAATTCTGGAAAATAATCTGAAGCCAGACCCAAAAAGTCACTAAACTCGACAGACCCAAAAAGTCACTAAACTCGACATAACCATCCATTGATCCAACAATAAATACCATTACTAGGCTTCTATCCTAAAGAAATCAAAAACGTCATAAATGCAAAAAATATTTATATCAGCACTTTTTGTAGCAGCAAAGAACTAGAAACAAAGTGAGTCTCCATTAACTGAGAAATGGCTGAACAAAGTATAGTAAATTAATGTAAAGGAAGATTATTGTGCCATAAGAAATGATGGAAGAGAAATATGGAAGGATTTCTATTAGCTGATGAAGACTGAAGTGAGAAGAACCAGAAGAACAATACATACGATGACTATAACTGTGAGATACTGAAGACTCCAGAAAACTACCTGTTGGCAGAGAGGTCATGGAATAGAAGTATAGAGAGAGACATACATCTGAGATGTGGGCAACATGTGGATTTCTTTAGCATAACTATATGTTAGAAAGGAGGGTTTTTATTTTGGAGAGAGGAGAGTTTGTGGGGAGTGGTAGAGACAGTGATAACAGAAAAAGAAAAGAAAAAAGTGTCAATAAATCATTTAAAAATAGAGACTTAAAACAACAACAAATCGGAAAAAATTTCAGAAGAGAGGAGACATGGAAGCCAATGTTGGAAATACCATGTTAAAACTAAAATAGGGGGGAAAAAAATCCAAGCTTTACATAGTGGCAGTTTAATTCATAGTCCTTTCTTTGTATATGGAAATCTTCCAGTTTTTAGTGATGAAGTTTATAGTAAGAAAAATAGTTTTTTATTGTTTGATAAACCCCCAGGCCCTGGTTTTTGGGATAAGAACTCACTATTTGACAAAAACTGCTGGGAAAACTGGAATACAGTATGGCAGAAACTGGGCATAGACCATTATCTAATACCATATACCAAAATCAAGTCTAAATGGGTGCATGATCTAGGTATAAAGGTTGATAGTGTAAGCAGTCTCCTACAACAAGGAACAGTTTACCTATTAGACTTGTGGAGAGGGAAAGACTATGACTAAACAAGAATTAGAGAACATTATAAAATGCAAAATGGATAATTTTGACTACATGAAATTGAAAAGCTTCTGTACAAACAAAGCCAATGTAACCAAGATTAAGAGGGAGGGGGAAATTGGGAAAGAATCTTTACAACCTATATCTCTGACAAAGGACTCATTTCTAAAATATACAGAAAATTGAGTCAAATTTATAAGAATACAAGTCATTCCCCAGTTGATAAATGGTCAAAGGATATGAACAGGCAGTTTTCAGAGAAAGAAATTAAAGATATCTATAAGCACATGAAGAAATGCTCCAATTCTCTATTGATTAGAGAAATGCAAATCAAAACAACTCTGAGGTACCACATCTCACCAGTCAGATTGGCTAAGATGACAAAACAGGAAAACGATAAATGCTGGAGAGGATGTGGGCAAAATGGAACACTAATGCATTGCTGGTGGAGTTGTGAACTGATCCAGCCTTTCTGGAGAGCAATCTGGAATTATGCCCAAAGGGCTATAAATACTTTCATACCCTTTGATCCAGCAATACCAATCCTAGGGTTATATCCCAAAGAGATCATAGAAGTGGGAGAAAGACCCATATGTACAAAAATGTTTATAGCAGCTCTTTTTGTGGTTTATAGCAGCTCTTTTTGTGGTGGCAAAGAAATTAAGGGGGTGCCCATCAATTGGGGAATGGCTGAACAAGTTGTGGTATATGCATGTTATGGAATACTATTTTGCTATAAGAAACGAGGAACAGACGGTCTTCATATTTACCTGGAGAGGCTTATACAAACTGATGCTGAGTGAGAAGAATAGAACCAGGAGAAATTTGTACACAATTACAGACACAACATATGTGTGATGACCAGCTTTGATAGACTGGACCCCTCTCAGCAATGCAGTGATATAAGTCAATCCCAAAAGACTCATAATGGAGAGAAATGTGTGCATCCAGAGAAAGAACTAGAAAGAACTGAATTTATATCCAGGTGGAAGCAAAATACCTGATCTTTTTCCTTCTCTTATTTGGTTTTATGTCCTCTTTATCATTTTTCATTCCAGCTGATACAATCCATCTTTATAACCTGACTAATGTGTAATGTGAAAGTATTTACAGATCCTATACTTGACTATATGCCACCATGGAGGGGAGGGGAGGGAGGGGGACAAAATGTGAAACTTAAGGAATTGTGGAATTGAATCCTGTAAACGAAAAGGAAACAAACAAATTAATTAAAAAAGAAAAGTAGTTTTTGAAAAAGTAATGCTACTATAAAAACTTTTCAACAGCTAAAAAAAGTTTTAATATTTTCATTTTTAGAAAACAGGATTTAGTGTTGTATGGTATATAATAAGCGTACCTCAAAACCACAGAATATTACTACTTATTAGGAACCTTAAGTTATCCTTATTTACAGGGAAATGGAGACTAAGAAAGGAGAAATGGCAAGTCATACTCAATTAATTAGATGGTAGTAGTAAAGATTTGAACCTAGGTCTTCTAATTGGAAGTCTACGGTTCTTTCCACCATACTATAACATGTATCAAGTAGATAATCTTAAAGATTACTTTCCTATTCTGTCCTTTGTTTTGCTAAAAGATATATGTATATATATATATATATATATATATATTTAGAGAAAGAGAGAGCAGTGACCTTAGTCACTCTGAATTCACTCTGAATGACCAAAGTAGGAGCATAGATTATGATACCATAGACTACATCAAAATTATTTGCTATTACCCAGAAAACTTTAAGTATTTTGAAGTCAGGGACTGTATCATTTATTTATTTATTCCTTGAATAAAATCAAAGAACAGTTAAGAGCTAGAAACCAAATCCTTTCATTTTACAGATGCAGAAATTGAGACCTAGATATGAAATATAATTACATGCAACTTAACTTACAGATTTTTGAGGAGTTCAAGATATATAAACATAAGTTTAGAATGCCACATCGGGGGAAGGTTCTTTACCTTTTTGAGGAGGTCATTTTAATAAATGTTGGATCAACAAGTGAATCTATAAATTGAAGGACTACTAAAAAAGCATGAAACTAGAACTCAAGGAACTAGGAACACCTTCAGAAAAGAGTGACCAAGATGGTGATAATGCCACAGAAGTTTCCATTGAAGGCTCTGTCACTGAAAAACCAAGAAAAGAAAAACTTAGAGCAGGATGATAGGGGACGAGGGGTGGGGTTGTTCAAATATCTAAAGTATTATCAAGTATAAGAGGTATTAGATTTGTTCTGCCTGGCCACGGATGCCAAAGTCAAAAGCAATAGAAAGTAGGCACAGACTTGTAAGGAAAATCCCTAAGGAAGCTGTCAAAAAGTAGGATGGACTGGATGATTACCTGTTGATGATGATAGAGAGGGAAATGGCCTTCAGGATCCTTCCAACTTTTAGATTCTGTAATGACTTAATAGTTCCTATACCTGAGATTCCATTTCCTCACACTTAAAATGTAATTAAATAATCTCCAATTTTCCCTACCCCTGAATTCTAACTAATATCCTATAATGCAAAGTCCCTCCAAGTGAAAGAATTCAATGAACTCAAGCAGTAGTCACCAATCTTTTTTGATCATGCATTCCTAACAGTGAAACAAAATGAGCACACACCTCCAATGAGCATGTATTTACTTTTCCATAAATTATGTACAAGTATTGGAGTATCATGACACAAGCAGAAGATAGTCTCAGAAGCAGGTACATCTGATTTCAAGTGCCATCTCAGACACACACTGGCTGTGTGACCTTGAGCAAATCTAATCAATGGTGTAAGGCCAGCAATTCTCAAACTTTTTGGTCTCAAGACCCTTTTAAACTCTAAATAATTATTGACTACTCCACAAAGAATTTTTGTTTATGTGGATAATTAGAATTAAAACTGATCATTTTTTAAAAAATATATTAATTCATTTGAAATTATAAACCCATTACAATGTAAGAAAATAAACAACATTTTTGTGAAAATAAAATAACTTTATTTCCCACCTGGCCCCATTGCTTCTTCATCCCCAAGATCAAATCTGCCTTGATACTCATACCTCATCGTTTCATATGCAATTCTTTTTCTGGTCTACTGTATATATGGAAGCTTTCATTTTAATTGAAGTTTTGAATTAACACCAATTTCTTTTCTTAAACTACTGGCAACTATATGGAGGATGAATTGGAATGGGAAGAAATTAGAGCCCAATTGAGGGTTATTGCAATAATCCAGGCAAAGATAATGAGGGTCTTGAACTAGAGTACTAGCTATGATAATGAAAAGAATGGGACACATTAGACATGTGGAGGTAGAAATGACAGAATCTGTTAACTGGTTTACGTGGATATCTCGTGGCAGAAAGTGAGGAAAGAAAGATGACACTAAGATCATAACATGGTGATACCCTCAACAATAACAAAAAGTATAAAATAAGGGTGGGTTTGTGGAAGATTACAGAATCACAGATTTTGAGTTAGCAGGCACTTCAGTAGCCATCCTCAATCTAATTTAGCTGAACTCTCTCTTTACCTACTCTCTGTTTGAAGACCTACAGGGAAAAGGAACTCACCATTTCTCAGAACAACCCATTCCACTTTTCAACAGTTCTCATTAGGCCATTTTCCCTGAAATCAGGCCTAAATTTGCCTATTTATACTAAGATCCAGCTCACAATCCACCCATGCCTGCTCATACTTTATGACTCACTCTATCCCACCCAAAATGAAAGAGGGAGGGCTAGGGATCTTCCTCACAGGTCACTGCTGAGGAGTTCAAAGCTCTCACCTGAGGAAGAATGGAGGGGGGGAGGTTGGAATTTTCCTTATGGCACCTGCTACAGATGCTGTGGGTAATGGTTAGTTTAGGTTATAAATGTCTAGGGCTAAAAACAGGTTCAGAAGAGGAAGACTGGAATGTTGGAAAACAAAAGTGTGTTAGAGACAAGTCTCATGACTGACTACCATTGAAAAGATGGCATGTGATATTTCATCCCATCTTCCAAGTGGTTATCACACACACACACACACACACACACACACACACCCCTTGAAAGGGGCCCCCACACCAGAAACCCCTACACTAGACAACAACCTTCAAACACCTGTTGGACAAATAAATTACTAAAGTACATGGTACAAAATAATAAATTTTACATGAGTCCAGAAGGAAAATCACTGAAGGTTAGTTAGCATGGTTAAAGAATGTTGTTGGGGCGGCTAGGTGGCGCAGTAAGTAGAGCACCAGCCCTGGCGTCAGGAGGACCTGAGTTCGGATCTGACCTCAGACACTTAACACAAACACACAAAAAAACTAGCCGTGTGACCTTGGGCAAGTTACTTAACCCCAACTGCCCTCCAAAAAGAAAAAAAAAAAAGGCTATTTGTCCTTCATTCTCAAAGGAGACAAGGACAACAGGGAGATGATGCCATGACATCAAGTGAACTGGATTGAAGTGAAGAAGGGCTGTGCAAATTCACCAACCTCACTGTCTCCTCTGGATCTGGGTCCAGTGACAAGATATAGAGCAGGGTGACTGGAGATGGCCCTGCAAGCAGGGAAATCTTGAACTTAGCTAAGATCTTTAACAGGTCTCAATTGGATTGAGGCAATGCCCAATGAGTGATTAATCAGAAAATTAATTATGGAAGATAATAGTCTCTTTTACCTAGTTAAAAAAAAAAAAAAGTACATCTGGGAGGGGGAAACTCTCAGGGTTTTCTGGCCAAAACAGAAACAGATATTCATTTTTTTTTTTTAAGCAATCGGGGTTAAGTAACTTGCTCAAGGTTACACGGCCAGTTATTTCTGGGTGTGGTGCTAAGTATCGGAACCCAGATTTGATTCCCCAGGTCATCTGGACACTGGAGCCGGTGCTCTTACTTGCTGAGCCACCTGGCCGCCCCTCAGATATTTACTCTTGAGCCTGTCAGGGCCCAAACAATGACCACTAGGGGCTTGGGCTATTGTTAGCCAATCCCAGTAGTAAACCCTGCAGAGTTTGGGAAGCTGGGGTGGGGGTGGGGAGAGTTGAAGGTTTTTTCCATTTATCAGCTTCTGAATTTCCCCATCATTTTCATCAAACCATTCTTGATATTTGTGAGTTTTTTCCACACAGATGAGCACAATCATCAGAAAAGGTCCTGTGCTCTATGAGCAAAGAAGAACTGAAGTAGCTCAAAAGAAATGCAAGATGCGCAAATTTAGAGAATCCACTCCCAATATCCACATGGAATATTTGTGCTTGTCCTGTAGTAGAACATTCAGAGCTCACATTGGTCTGATTAGACACAGTCAGACACATTGTAACTTGACTCTAACATAGCATAGTGGTCATTTAGGTCCTATTCAAGAACTAAGGACAACCAGCCATTGTTGGCCAATCAAAATGATTTGGGTTTCAATCACTGAAACCTCCCAAGATATCTTGGGGTTTACAGGCTACATTTTTTCCTTAAGAACCATAAATAACAGGAAATATTTGAAAAAAGTAAAAAAGATGTCTTCTTTCCTTATCATATTCCCTTTCTCCTATGTTTCCTTCCTTTTCTCTTCCCACAGGTAATGCCTGTCTACTGTTTTGTCCTAGGAGAAAAACTTAGGATGAAAGAGCTTTCTTACTTCTGCTACAGAAAGGCTTTTGCCTTTCAGGGAACAGGAAAAATATTTCTCTCAAAAGCCCACACAATTTGTGCTGGGCTTCCTCTTCCCCCTTCAAGTTGCCCTGTGGGAAGATAGCAGATGTAAAGGAAGAGTTACAAAATCAAAGGCTTAAGAGTTGGAAGGGCTTCAAGAGTCCAAAACTCATCCCCCAAAAAAGTCCCTCAGTCTCATTTAATGATGAGACATATTTCCTCAGATTACCAGCAACCACCAGCACCATCCATCTCATGCCCTGAGGAATGGAATGCATTCCATTCCCCAAGGAGTCAGTTCTAGTAAGAAATTGTTGAATCAAAATGCATTATGCCTCACTGGAACTTTCCTAGTTTTGTTCTATGCATCCAAGCAGTCAAACAAAACAACTCTAATACTAGCTCCACATGACAACCTTTCAAATACTTTAATAAACCTACTGTATTCCACCATTACACCTCCCTTCAAGTCTTTGCAATCTCTAGGCTTAATATCCCAAATTCCTTAAAATGATCTTCATGTGGCATGACCTCTAGTCCTCACCATCCCAGTCACCCTCTTCTAGACACAGCCTCAGTTTGTCACTATTTCTTTTCAGCAGGTGTGCCCACATCAATTGGAGGACGGCTTAATAAATCATGATTTAAATTTACAAAATATCATTAGATGATAAGAAGCAATTGAGAATCAAGAATTCAGAGAAACGTGGAGGGAAGTGAAGAGTGCAGAACTGGAAGATTTGAATTTAAATCTGACCTCAGACACTTATTAGCTGTGTGATCCTGGGCAAATCACTTAACCTCTGTTTACCTCAATTCCCTCATCTGTAAATGGGGCAGATAATTGTAACAACAACTTCCACGATTTTTGTTAAAAATCAAATGACATAGTATTTGTAAAGCACTTTGCAAACCCCAAAGCTATATATTATTATTATATGAACTGAGGCAGAATGAAGATAGCAGAACCAAGAGAAAAAAATTCATGACTAAAATGAACAAGGACAAAACAAAAGGCAAATGAACTCAGAGTGAGTTCTATCAATTTTGGTCCAACAGAAACAAGACGAAACCCTTTCCTCTTGTTGATGACTATTTAGCAGGCAATCTATAGAGAAGATTTCTGTTCATTTGCCATTTGGATATGTTCTCTGAAATTCCTTCTTACTCTGCTAGTCTGCTTGGGGCAAGGGAAGGTGGCAACTTCAGAGAAAAAGTGATGGATAAACTGACAGACAGTCATTTTGCCTTTTTTATGGAATTATTTCTTTGTTACAAGAGAAGTTTCATAGTAAAGGTTGAGGGGATATAGGGAAGTCATTGCCATGTAAAAAAACAGAAGATCCAAGCACCATACTTACATGTCATGATGGCCTAATAGCTTATTAGGTTTTGTTTTGTTTTGTTTTGGGGGGGGGGTGTTAACTGTCATTAAACTGCTAAATGGAAATGAGAGCTAGGTCCCAAGTCCCAATTATGTCACCAAGAGTAATGAATGATATAACTACATTCCATACTCTAAAAGTGGAATGATTCTAACGCTCTACATAAGTCTTTATTCTAAAAATCTATGTTCTGAGGTCCCTTCCAACCACAACAATCTCTGTGCTATTAAGTCTAATAATGTTCTCCTTGTTCTGCTTACTTTACTAAGTATGCATCAGTTCATAACAAGTCTTAATGAACTCTCATATTATCTCGTAGAGCATAATATTTCATCACATTCATATTCCACAACTGGTTCAGTCATTCTCCAAATGATGAGTATCAACTTTCCTTTCAGTTCTAGACCACTATAAAACTGCTGCTATGTTTTTAATATACGTTCTAAGCCTCTTCCAGTTCTAACAGTCTATTTCTGTATGCTAACATTCTATGCTCTAAGATTCCTTTTAGCCCTAACATTGAGTCTAAGGATCCCAGTAAAACCATGTCTTGTCCCTAATAATTCAATCCTTAGAGCCAAAATGAGGAATTAAAGAGATGGCTAGCTGTTTCTGTCACCTCTCTCAGTCTGATGAGATCCTTTCTTCTGCTTACACATCTTAAATTTCCCATGCCCTATTAACTTCCAGTTATCTGACACAGCTCCCAATTTTGTCACCAGTCCCCAGACTTTCCAACAAGATGAATTCTAGACTTGGTTTATCACTTGGTGTTTACTTTTTCAATTTTGGATTTTACTCTTAGTAGTGCCAGATATACAAATGGTCCAATAGAAAAGAAACATGGTAATGGAATTTTCAATCAAATATTTGAATTGTTTGGACAGCTCTGGGGAGAAAAGAGATAAATTGGGGACAACCATATGTCTTTTTCAGAAATGAAATTTTTTTCATTTCCAATTATTCATCCTTTCAGTTGATAGGGAAAAACAGAGTTGACTATATTAAAGATGCCAACAATGGCATCATACAAGGCAGACATTCTCTCAACATATTAGATTACCTGGTGCCATCTGCCTGCCTGGGGGAATGGTGGGAGAGAAGAAAGGAGGGAAGAGTGGTAGGGGAGATATGCACACACATACACACACACACACACACACAACTCAATGGCAGCAACTTAAGCCAGGAGATAAGCCAGGGATAAGAGGAATCCAATGGCAAAGGGTTTCTCCCTTCTATGAACTCTATAAAAATATGGAATTTTGGATGATTCATCTTGTCAACACTGTACTGTACTTGCCCATTAGAAACTACAGTACCTGAACTAAAACCTGTTTGCCAGGAGTTCACAATATCCTAGTATATCAACGTTAGAAGAGACCTCAGGACAAAGACTATCGGGGATTGCAGGAACCCAAAAGTCACTAATATCAAAAATGGAAAGAACAAAATGTTAGAGCTAATGCAGACTTAGAGGTGATTTAAATTAATCCTTTTATTTTAAAGGTGAGGAAACAGTCTGAAAGTTAACATGATTTGCCCAAGGTCACATAATTAATGAATGGCAGAGCCCAATTTTTTTTTTTATTTGCTGTTTTCAAAAGTTCACTCTTGGTTTTTTTTAAAGGGTCTCAGTCAACTAAGTAGCAAGTCAAACTCCAGCTTTCTCATTAGAGAGAGGGGCAACTAGGTGCCACAATGGACAGAGTCCTGGACCTGGAGTCAACAAGACCTGAGATCAAACCCAACCTTAAACACAACTTGCAGTGTGATACTGGACAAGTCACTTAACTTCTTTCTGCCTCAGTTTCCTCATGTGTAAAATGGGAATAATAATAGCACCTAACCCTTCCAGAGTTGTGAAGATAATATTTACAAAGCATTCTGCAAACCTTAAAGTACTATATAAAAACTAGTTATTATTATTGGGTTGATAACAAATAAATGCTGCAATTATGTTCTCTAGATTATATTTATGATTTTAGAAACCTATGGTATAGAAGAAAGAACCTCAAACTTGGATAAGACCTAGGTTCAAGACCTAGCTTTAACTCTTATTCTATACTACCAGTGTGGTCATAGATGCCATTTTGCATCTCTTAAAATGAGAATCACAAAAAACACAGAATCTTAATGCCAGAGGGACTTTAGAGATGATCACCAAATGCCAACACCCCCCAGTTCATACTAATACTTGCACTGCCTACTTCATGTTGGTGTAAAAAGGTGCTTTGTAAATTGTAAAGTGCTACAGAAATGTGATTTATCATAGATTACCATGGACAGAGAGGAGAGGGAACCCTGGGGAGAAAAAGGTAAAAATGATGATGTTAATAATAAAGACAATTCACTGACATAGTGCTTTAAGCTTTCTTCACAAGACATATTTGAGGTAGGCCATGCAAGTATTATTATCTGAATTGTATAACTGAAGAAACTAAAGCTCAGAAAATCTGTGGTCACAGAGCTAGTGTCAGATCTAAGATAACTCAAGTCTCCTGACTCCAAGATCAGCATTATAGAAACTATAAGAAAGCAGTTTACATTTCAATTTTTGCTTAGCATTTTCTAACAATTTAGAGTTGTCCAATAAAGGAATGAGGTGCCCAGTAAAGTCATGAAAGGCATTCTCTGTCATTAAAGGAACTGGTCCCTTCCAACTCTAAGAGTCTATTAATCAAATGTACAAATGAACCCATTTTGGGCTTAACTACAGAAAATTAATTCATGAAGAGGGACTTCCACTTAACAGTTGGAATTATTTTCTAAGCGTCTCATTGGACAGAACTGGAAACATTAGCTTAGCAAAAAGAAGACTCAGGACACATGAGAGCTGATTTCAAGTATCTAAAGACTTGTGATAGTAAAGATGAATTCATTTTACTCTGTTTGGTCCCAGAATGCAAAATTAGGACCAGTGGGTGGCCATTACAAAGAAAGACGTTGGCTCATCACATGGGAAAATATTCCTAACAGAGCAATTAAAAAGTGGAATAAGATATAATGGTCCCACCCCCCCCCCACAGCCGCTTAAAACGGACCTTTGATTCCTAGTCCCGTAGAGGTAAGTTCAGGTCCAACCTAGTCTACATGACCTGCAGTCCCTTCATGATTCTGATATTCTATAATTCTATGAACTGGGGCTTCTTCTGACGCTTTCTCTCCATTCACACAATCATCACCCTAGTTCAAGCCCTCATAACTGTTCATCTAGATACCTTCAACACTTCCCTAACTGGTCTCCCTGCCCCGAGAGACTCTCATTACTCCAATCTATCCTAGACACAGAGACCAAATTAATTTTCCTTAAGTATAGGTTGACCATGTGACTCCTCTACTGAACCAATTCCAGTGGCTTCATATTACCTCTAGGATCAAATATAAATTCTTCTGTTAAGCTTTCAAAGTCCTTCACAATCTCCAGGGGTGGGGAACCTGCAGCCTCAAGGCTACATGTGGCCTTCTAGGCCCTTGGGTATGGCCTTTTGATTGAGTCCAAGTTTTACAGAATAAATTCTTTTATTAAGGGGATTTGTTCTGTGAAGTTTGGATTCAAGGGCTGCACTTGAAGACCTAGAGGGCCCCATGTGATCTCAAGGCTGAAAGTTCCCATTCATTAAGCTTCATATCCTGTCCCTGTGCTTTCATAATGGTCATTCTTCATGCAGGGAATGTACTCCCTCTTTACATAATCCTCACAGAGACTCTCTCTTCCTTTAAGATGCAACTTAGGGATGAAATCTTTCCTAAGTTCCCCTCCCCAACCACTCATGCCTTCCTTCCCAAGGTACCTTGTTTTTAACTAATTTATACAGATTCACATAATTAAGTTTCTTTGTATGTGGTTTATATGGTTATATTTACTTGTTATGTCCCCATTAGAATGGAACCTCACTGTGAAACTATTTCATTCACTGTACTTCTATCTCTAGCACGTGGTATAGGGCCTGGTACATAGAAAGTACTTACTAAATTTTGGTTGGTTTACTGATTCCAATGTATGTAGGTGATCTTCCATCTCTTGGGCTGCCAAGAGCAACACACAAAATCATTTGAAAATAACCTCAGTGATTCATTCCATAAGGGACTGTGGAAAGGTCAGATATTATACCATTGTCCAATGTTCTCAAAGAATAGACAGGGAAAGGGACTTTCTCTGATCCTGTCCCACCAAACCTTTCCCTGTAGTATTTTATCAGGTCATTTTATTCAACATACTAGAGAGCCATGACAACAGTTCCTAAATACTCCTAATAACAATACATACCCAAACCTAGCCAAATGAAACTTAACAGTAGCCCTGAACACAAGTGCAAAATGTCAAAAGGATCCCAAGAGATTATATGATCCAGCTTCCTTCCTTAAGGCAAGTTAAGATATTATATCCCTCTCCCCTTACTGATGAGGAAACTGAGGCCAAGAGAAGTAAAACTTACCTTATTTGTCCACAATAGGTGACCAAATGTTTACTTATAAACTTTTAGGAAGAACTCCTATAAACAATCTTTGGTTATACACTCATGAGAAGGAAATATCAATGGAGTACCTTGAATTTGCTCAGAATTTGCTTCCCAACTCCAAAAAAGTAGATCTCAGAGTTTCATTTAACCCCATTCAAAGGTTTATTCATTTGAAAAAATTTAAGTGAAAGGTACATACACCATGCTTGGCACTGGGAGAGATACCAAGATAAAGGATATGGAGGTCTTGCCCTCAAGGAACTCAGTCAAGTAGAAAATAAGTATATCATGATTATAAAAAAAATTTCATATTCATTATCTCATTTGAACCTCAAAACAACCCACTGGGCTATGAGTTAAGCCATTCCAATACTATCATTTTGCAGATGAGGAAACCAAAGCTCAAAGATGAGTGAGATTTAAGCCAGCTCACCCAGCCAGGAACTGACAAAGCCAAGATTACAAACCATTTCTTCTGTCTCTAAATCTTCCTGTTCTACCACATTATCTATTTATTCACAACCATCATATTTTCTGAACACCTACCAGGTACAACTACACCTCATGAAATGGGGATATTTTTTGCTGCTATTATAAGGGAAAAGATCACAATTAACTATGAAGGATTTAAGGTGGACTGGACACTGTGAGCTTCAGCTTGCAACAGGAAATACACGGAGAGCTGGACAAGGACCTGGGAGCTGTCTGCTTTTGAACCCAGGTAACAGTTTGGTGAATCCAGGTAGGATATGGGACCACGGAAGGGGATCCAGGGAATCTGAGAGACTACCCCAAGTCAAGCTGAAAGAAGATTTGGATACTGTGTACTGACTGAGAAGTTTGTAACTTATTTGTGACTGAGAGGTGGATAGCCTATGTATTTTACACTACCCCTTAAGAGAGTGCTGAGTAGTGACTGATATTGTAAGTTAGTGTGCCCCATGAGTGGAGAACTTTGACTTTTGTATTTTGTAACCCCTAAGGAGGCAAGCCTATTTAAAGATGATTGAATGACTGAGTTACTAAGTGACTGATTGACTAAATGATTATACTTTGTTAAAAACTATGTGACCACTGTGGTGAAAACTATGTGGCCATTTTCTGTGATAAGTTGTTGTGAATTCTGTATATTGATTATCTGTGGTAAGTTGTAACATTGTGAATGCTGTACCTTGATTTACTCTGAATGTTTTGCTCTGATTTGTTATTGAATAAATAGAATATTTATTATCACACAAAAAAAAAAAAGGAAACTATCCCAGAGAGTTAAAGCACTTACCCAAGACCAAAGGGAAAGTAAATGAGAGTCAAGATTCAAATCCCAGTCTTCAGATTTCAAATATGGAGCTTTTTCCACAATGGAGCTCTTTCCACAGCAACACCACTACCTCTGCACCATAATTCAATACTTAAAGAAGTCATTTATTTCTCTCTGCATTTTACCGACAGGGCACAAATATTTCTGCGGCTGAAAAAAAAATCACCATCCAGTAGGGGCAAGCTGTAAGCCAGAAGCTGCAAACATTACATGGATGCAAAGGAAGAAGAGAAAAAAACATTAAACACCTACCATGTAAAATGCCCTGTACCAAGGGCTTTACAAATTATTACCTCATTTGATCCTCACAACAGTCCTGTGAGACAGGTGCAATTATGAACTCCATTTTACAAAAGAGGAAGCTGAGGCAGACAGGAGTTAAGTGACTCGCCCGTGGTCATTGGTAAATGTGGGTTTGCTCTCAGGTTTTCCTCCCTCCAGATCCTGAACTTTATCCACTGCACCACCTAGCTGTCCTATTGCTAGTTTTATTTTTATGGTGCTAACAAAGAATCTCCGTTCTTGGAGAGGCAGAGAGAATAATAAGGAAGGTCCCCTTGATTCCATTAGTATAGGATAAGCAAACTCACTCTATCTATGCAGGTCAGCACCTTTTCTACAACTCAGAGACAGCCTAGATCACAGAAAAGTTGTCCAGGGGCAGTCAGTAGGTGTTACAGGGAGGGCTTAAACCTGTATTTTCCTGATTTCAAGGCCAAATCCCTATGCACCACACAAAATTCATGGTCACAGTTTTTAGGAAGGAAAGGCAGAAGAGAAAAGTAAATGATCTCCAGGTAATAGGGGGAAAAAAGAAACCCATATAGAAATATATCATGCCCTACAAAAAAAGTGAGGGGGAAGTGGACAAGGGTAAGATGGGGTGATAGAAGTGATGGCAGACTGGGAGAAAGGGTAATCAGAACACATGCCATCTTGGGATGGGGGTAGAGGAGAGATGGGGAGAAAATGTGGAACTCAAAATCTTGTAGAAATAAATGCACGTTGGGGCTGCCAGGCAGCACAGCGAGTAAGAGCACCAGCTCCAGTGTCAGGATGACCTGGAGATCGAATCCGGGTTCAGACACTTAGCACCCACCCAGAAACACCTGGCCGTGTAACCTTGAGCAAGTTACTTAGCCCCAGTTGCTTTAAAAAAAAATCACATTAATGAATCACTCTTTTCAAAAAGTGACTTGTACCATAAAGTTAATTCTCCTCTTCCCCCCCTTCGACCCTCTAGGGATAATGTGGCAGGTGTCATAGAATGGATGCCCATGCAAGTATTATCCTAAAAAGGTCACCCACACATACACATCCATGCATGTCTATCAAAGAAATAAGAAATCACAAACTCTCTTGCTTAGGCTCAGCCAAAGGCCCAAGTTATACAATACTATAAGATGCCAATCAGCCCAGGGAACCGCATCCTATTAAAATTGAAGAGTGGCACATTCCCAGCAGAAGGCACCATCTGCTCATACCAATCCAAGTTCAGATCAACCCATGAAGTGTAACAGGAGGGCCTGTTATCAGCAGTGAAAATTAGTGTCCTGATTTAATATAGCCTCTCAAAGACTCCATATCTTCAGTAGCTATGCTAAATATAATAAGAATAGAAATAATTATATATCGGTATTTCAAGGATATGTAATTTCATCAGCCTAGTTACTCCTTCCAGCAATGGGTCATAATTTCTCTCTATCTGAATAGATCATCTTCACAAAAAGCTGCCAAAAAATTTAGATTGGTATTGAGAGTCTCACCGAACTTAGCTCAATTTCTAGTGTTCAGGAAACATGTTTTATCACCAGGTTCATCCTTGAAGCCTTTCTAACTTGTACTCTACGTATAATCTCAAGGAGGCCAATGGTATAGCAGATAGAGTGCTCGGCCTGGAATCAGAAAACATTAAATTCAAATACAGTCTCAAGAGACCTACCATGTTTCCCCGATAATAAGACACTGTCTTATTTTTTTTGGACAGAAAAACACCGGAGGGCTTATTTTCAGGGGAGGGCTTATTTTAATGAACATTTGACAGCAATTTTAATAAACAGGTAAATGTGAACAAAAAAATGTACCTTTATTCAATAAGCAAATCACTGGTGAAGAACAGGATGACGTGCTCACTGCTGCAGCTCTGATTGGATGCAGCTCGGAGCGCGGTGTGTGTTTCACGGGTGGGGGGGGGCGCGGTGCATACAGAGGGTACCGTAATGTAGTGTGTTGTAGGGCAGGGGATCTCAATAGGGCTTATTTTTGGGGGAGGGCTTATTTTAGAGGAATCTTACACAGTAAGGGGAGGGCTTATTTTTGGGATAGGTCTTATTATCAGGGAAACACGGTACTAGTTCTGTGACCTTAGGCAAGTCACTTTGCCTCAGGTGTAAAACAGGGGAATTAATAGCACCCAACAAGGCTGTTGTGAGGATCAAATGAGATAACATTTGCAAAATACTTTGCACAGTGCCTAGGACATAATTTGTGCTATATAAATACTATCACCACCACCATCATCAACATAGTTGTTACTGAAACTCCAGAGTCAGCTCCACACCACAGAGAGATATAGGACAATTTTGGCAATGTTATGATAATATTAGTAATAAAGACAGTTGCACCCATTTCTGTAGCACTTTATAGTTAGACAAAAATACTTTCTTCACAACCCTTTGGGATATATAATGAAGATAACATTATGCAAGCTTTACAGGTGAGGAAACTAAGGCTTCTTATGACACACGTTAAGAACAATGAAAAGGGAAAGGAAGAAATCAGGGTAGAAGGGACAATAATGTATACAGGAGAGAAACTAAATCTACTCCGCTCTTATTTTCTTCTGCTTTCTCTGCCAAGGAGAATAAACTTCATCATGAATTCAAAGATTTCAGTTTGGCAACAAGTCTTATGAAGCACCTACTATGTGCCAAGCACTATGCTAAACATCAGGGATAAAAAGAAAGGCGAAAGATACTCCCTGCTCTCAGAGAGCTCACAGTCTGAGAGAAGACAACATGCACAAACAAGACACCGCAGCAGCAACCCAGGACGGCTCCTGGACAGCTTCTTAGGTCTGCCTCACTAGGAAAGGTAGCCGTTTAAGGGGTCAGCACTCTTTTTAAATTACATTCCCTAGTTCAGGAGAAAAGTCAGTACACTGAACTTCAGAGAAAATACAGTATAAATGCAAGCAGAGAAGTAAAGACCAACAGAGAGGCCTCTGGCTGCCTGAATCAAAGCAATATTGCTATCGCTTTACATACATCCCTGAATTGAGATAGCCTTTACATTTGAACAGCTGGGGACATCGGAACATACAGTCACTCAGACTCTCAACCAGGGAAATCACAAGATCCTTCTCATAAGTGAGCTGCCAAAGCAGAATACCAACTCAAAGTATATATACACTTCTCAGAGTCAGAAGGCATCACAACCCTCTTGACTCAGTGCCTAATTAGAAATTAGCAAAAGGTGTGAAAGCCTTCCTACAAGCAAGCTTCCCCTAAACAAGCTTCCCTTAATGGGCTCCACATGAAGCCTATTAATGGGCAGGGAAGATCTTAAATCCCACTAACATAACAGATACATACAATATAAATTGAGGCTGTCTCAGAAGGAAGGCACTAAGATTGCGAACAAGTGGGAAAAGCTTCTTACAGAAGGTGAAACTGTACTTGATATCTGAAGGAAGCCAGCAGGCAAAGATAAAGAGGGAGAGCATTGCAAGAACAGGACATAGCAAGTGAAAATGCCCAAAAAGGAGACAGGAATACCATATGCAAGGAATATAAAGGAGGCCAAGGTCATAGAGTCAATGAGTACCTAGGAAAGGTAGGAAGGGGCCAGGTTACAGAAGGCTTTTTAAAAGCCAAACATGATTTTACATTTGATCCTGGAGGCAATAGTGAGCTATATGAACTGACTGAAGAGGCAACATGGCCAGACTTGTACTTTAGAAAGTTCAATTTGACCACTGAGTGGAGGATGGATTGGAGTGGGTAGTTGAACTGGAGGCAGGCCAACCCACCAGCACACTATTGCAATGTTCCAGGCATGAGGTGATGAGGGCTGTACCCTGGTGGTGGCAGTGTCAGAGGAGAGCAGGGGGTGTTAAAAAAAAATGTTACAAAGACAGAAACAGTAGGACTTGGAAACAAATTAGATGTAGGGGTAAGAGATTGAAAAGTCAAGGATGACACCTAACTTGCAAGCCTGGGTGACTAGAAGATCAGAGGGCACTCTTCACAGTAACAGGGAAATTAGGAAGAGGAGAAAAAGTTTGTGGGCAAAATAATGAGTTCAATTCTGGACACGGTTGAGTTTAAGACATCTATTAGACATCAAATTCAAGATGCCCAAGAGGCAGTTAGAGATTTGGGACTACAGATCAAGGGACAGGTTAGGTAGGGCTAGACAAAAAAATTCAAGGCTTCCTGGGAAATAAGGTATCTCACGATGAGAGTGCTGGAAGGAAGGGGAGCAGAGGGGAGAGACAAGGGTGAAAAGCACAAGTTACTTTAACTGACAAAGTTTTGGATTTTTCCTTCCCCCTTCCCCCCCCCCCCCCGTCCTCCCCCCCCCCCATCCCACTCTGGTTCTTCTGATTGGAAACAGTAAACTAGGATAACATCAGCCCAGCGGAACCCTCATTTTAAAACAACGATACATCATCTTTACAGTATTTGCTTTAGAGTACTTGAAAAAAGCCAAGCCTATTCTCTTCAAATACCCATAAAAAGCATCTTTTGTCAAAAGAATTCATTAAGAGTCACCCTGTTTCCTGCAGGCAGGATTCCTTTTCAAATTCCATCTTATCTTCAATATTCCTGGAGAAGTATCTCACTAGCTGAAGGTTCCTCTGTGCCCAGATGCCCCCCTTCATATCTTCCTAGCCTCTCTGTGAGCATCTTTAAAAAGAGGAAGGGGGGAGGGTAAGAGCACCAGGGGTTTAGATCTACAGTACTATTAACTTGTTTTGAAAGATCTCTCTGTGGTTTCCATGTCATATACTTTACCCCACTGTCAGAGCTTGCACAGTTCAGAGGAGCCCACTCAGGGGTTGGCCAACAGCATGCTGTGCAGGTGAAACCTGAGGCTAGAGTTGACTAGGTTCCTGGGGCACTTCTTCCCATTTCACTAGGGGTGGGCGGGAAGAGGTAGAAGGAGAGGGGAGAGAGCAAGGAGAGAAAAGTGGTTAGGGAAAGACGAGGAAGAAAAAGGGAGATGGGGAAGTAAGAGAAGGGGGAGAAGGAAAGAGACAAGGAGGGGGAGAGAGAGGGAGAGAGAGAGAGCACGCAGAAGACAAAGAATGAAAAAAGAAATTAAGAGACTGAACCACAGGATGTTAGGAATTGGAAGTGGTCTTAGATACCACATTCCAAAGTAGGAAATAACCCCAAATATCACTCACTACAAAGCCCTACCCAAACAAGAATCATGATATCCCCGACAAGAGGACATCTTGTCTCCTCTTGATCTCCAGTAACAGGGACCTTACTAGCTCCCAAGGTAGGACAATCCAACCCTTTTCCATTATGTGCAAATGTGAGGGCCAAAGAATAAAGTGACTCATCCTAGGTGGCACCAAAGGTTAAGTTTGTATATGACAGAATCAAGACTCAACCCAGGTCTTCTAACTCCGGTCCAGTGGCTCCCACTCCACTATGCCGTCAAAGCAGAGTTAAGCCAAGGGCAGGGCAAAGTTGGGCAAGGAGATGCCTATTTCAGGAAGGACATGCATAAACACTTAAGGGCAGGAGAGGGTGAGTCAGAGATTGAGGACAGTCAGTCTGTGCCCCTGCCTGAACAGAGAGTACAAGGCGGGGTTGTAGGAGGAAAGGAGACTGTAACTGTATTTGAAAACAGACTATGTAGGAACATGCAAACGTCCCACTAAGCCTGTGCTACACTTCATTTACATGGGTGTGGTATGGCTTTGACCTCTTAATAAATCCTAATTCAGACTACTTT
Organism: Petaurus breviceps papuanus; assembly: GCF_028583685.1. NCBI lineage: Eukaryota > Metazoa > Chordata > Mammalia > Diprotodontia > Petauridae > Petaurus > Petaurus breviceps. Next base: position 5,138,682 of record NW_027185776.1, on the reverse strand, counting down.
CTGAGATTCTCAGCTGCAGGAGGGCATATAGGTCTTCTATATATTTTATGCTTTCAGATAAGAATGTGATCACTCAAATAAATAATCAGTGATAGTTAACACTTCCTACTGTGTTCAAACCATGTACCACACATTTACTAACTGTCTGTGGGTATCAAAGAAAGAACACTGCACTGACTCTGCTAACTAGCTATGTGAACTTGGGCAAGTAAATGACTTGACAGTTGCTCATGTGTAAAATGAAAAGTGCTGGATTAGATGGACTTGTCAATAATTTTAATCTGAGCAAGTCTTCAGATTTCAGAGCTTCCCAGAGAAGTATCAATGAGGGTAGATTAGGAAATTAAATCTATTTCCTCATTTGTAAAATGAAGGAACTGGATTATATGGACTTGTCTATAATATTCGTATTAACATGTCTTCAGATCTCAGGGCTTCCCAGATGATTATCAATGACATAGGTTAGGAAATTGGGAGGGGGGACGCTAACTGGGAGAAAGTTGGTGAATGGTTTAGAGTTTTAGATTAAAGATCATAAATCTAAAATCAGTTTATTTTGTATGTGCTTACGTATATATATATATATATATATATATATATATATATACATATATATATATATATATAAAATCTCCCCCCATAGAATATAAATTCCTTGAGGGCAGGGGCTGTTTGATTTTGTCTTTGTATCTCCAACATGTAATACAGCGCCTACTATATAGAATAAGCATTTAATGGAATTACTGAAGTGGAAAAGATCCTTACAAATACCCCAACTGCAACTCCTCATTTTACAAATGAGAAATACTCAGAGAAAGGAAATCATTTGCCCAAGGTCACACAGTAGTAAACAGAAGAAGCAAGATTCAAAACCAAATCCCCTCACTCTAAATCTAGTGTTCCTTCCATGGGGCTTAAGATATTCATTAGGATACTTCCAGCTCAAGAGTTCTATCAAGTTATGAAAGTTATCTCCCCACCTTAACTGGATGGTACTTGGTGAAAAGAGTGTCATCATGCTCTTTTGAATCTCAACACCACTGCTAGGCACATAGCAGGCACTCAATAATTTGCTTGTTGACAAGGATCCAAGGTAACCAAACCAGCATCTTCAATCTAGTGTCAAAATGAATATTCTGTCTAGTACAACTATGTTCCTTTGGGATCATAAAGCAAAAGAAACACTTAGAATACTGAAGAATGGGTCAATTTTCTTCCTGATCACTGGAATGCTGGAAAGGAATAATGGACTAGGAACCAAAAGTCCTTGGTTTAAGCCTCAGCTCTGTCACTTGCTTTGTGACTTTGAACAAATGTTTTGTACCCTTGGACTTCAGTCTCCTTACCTGGAAAATGAGAAGGCTAAGACTGATAGAATCTAATCTTTCTCAGTTCTATAATTCTATATTCTAAGTATGCTTCTACCACTGAGGTTTTAAATATATGCTACGAGTTCCTTACAACTCAAATATTCTGCAATTCTGAATCAACTAGAAAAAAAGTGAATGGCCAAGCAAGAATCCAATACTCATTTAAGTCATACTTCTCTCTCTCTTAGCAGTGCTCCATGAAATCATTCTTAATTTATTCAGTATTACATTAAGGAAGAATGGTAACATCACTCACCTATAACTATATTATTATATATTATATATATATATTATACAACTATAACTATAACTATAAGCAGGCTATAGAATGAAGAGAACTACTTTCCTAATATGTTTTGGATCTTTCATCTCCATTTCTAATGGAAAGACAACATGAAAGGAGGGATCATCAGGGGTTTGAACCAAGAGGTGCCAAGGGGAAGACAGCATTCTGTTGTGGGCAGTCATCTCAGCTCCAGAACTAGCCCTCCTTTACTTCTCAACTGGAATACCCCATCTCTAAGACAGGAAATTACATAAACTATAGTTTTGGGGGGAAAATCATTGGCAGATCTGGGGTAGGGAGTGCCCAGCAAGTATCAGTGACTCCCCAAAAGCCTACAATCATTGCAACTGGTAACATAGAACACAGGCATTTCACTCAGGCTACAGGACTCACAGCCTGGGAAATTCTGAAAAAATTCCACAGCTCCTACATGGGCACTGACAGACTGAGAACCAGATTGCAGACAGCTGCAGCTCATCACGGCTTAGAACGTTTACAATCATTTGTCATAAAGTTCCCTTAGCCAAGAGGGTATTTGAAAGGCCACATAATTCCAGAAGCCTCTGCCTCCTGTTAACAGAGCAAATGCTTTCAGGAAGCCTCCTCTAAAATCCAAGGGGTTTGATTACTGAGGGAACAGTCATCTTGTCCTATGCCTAGAGGCAACCTCACTGAAGTAGTCCCTTAGACTTATAGTCAGAGGGTTTGAGTCTCCACTCTGAAAATGATCACTGGTAAGATCATAAATAAATCACTTCATCTCTCCCCAAGCCTCAGTTTCTTCATATGTAAAACGGGGAGGCAATATGGCATACTGGACAAAAAGCAGGCCTGAATAAGGACTACCTGGTTCGTATCCCTTCTCTAAAATATACTGCCTGTGTCATCTTGGGAAAGTCATTCAACCTTCCTCATCTGTAAAATGGAAACAGTAACACTTGCAACTCTGTACACTTCAGGCTGGTGAAAGAAGCATTCTACAAAAGCAGCCTGCTTGCTTCAGAACTTGGTGGGGAGGTTTTGATGTCAGAATTAAAGTGTACCTACTCCAGAAAAAAAGAGGCTTTATGTTCTGCACCCTGGGAGGGTTGACCATTCCTTACTACATGACCCTTAACAGAGCAATGAGTGTCTTAGCAATGCTAAGAGGAAATTATAACTGACTATTTAAAAACCATCTGTAAATAGGAGAATCTTGAATTCATTTTTGGTCTCCTTCCTTTGTTTTATATTTTTGTTGCTGTTTAATAATAGTGAATTAACCATTTCACTACTTTGAAATTATTTTAGAAGTAGAATAAAGTACTTAATTAAAAGAATAAAAAATGAAAGGTATAGGATGCAACTGGGGAAATCTAACCTGACCTATTTAAATAGGTTTTATTTAAATAAGCTATTGATGCCAAAAATAAGAAGTGGATAAAAGAACAGATATCAACACAAATTATCACCACTTCCTTACACATTATCACCATTTCCTAAGGAAGTTTTAAACAATCTAAATCTATTACCACAGCAAGTAGACCAAGAGAGCCTAGAAATTGACTCAAACAGTAAAAACCACACATAACTTGCCAAGTAGAGAGATAAGGCAATCAGTATCACTGGTTTAGAATATGGAGAATAATGGAAGATTGATTATGAGCAGTATCACCTCATAAATATCAAGAAGCAATGTAGGGAAAAACAAGCTCACAAATACTTTGGCAAGAAGACAACTAAACAATCATCTCAAGGCCATTTAAAAATAAAACTGAAAAAGTCAACAATGGGGCGGCTAGGTAGCGCAGTGTATAGAGCACCGACCCTGGAGTCAGGAGAACCTAGGTTCGGATCCAGCCTCAGACAGTTAACACAAAAACTAGCCGTGTGACCCTGGGCAAGTCACTTAATCCCAACTGCCCTCCAAAAGGCCAAAAAAAAAAAAGTCAACAATGAAAAAATGAAAAAGATCTATAAAAATTTACACAACAAATTTTTCCCCATTAATTATGGTGTAGTCACCACATTTAGACTTTAACAGCACAATCCTTGATGAAGGGGGTAACACAGTAGAATGTCCTCCCCTCACAAAAAATGAAAAAAGCAGCTAGACCCGTATACAAAGAGTAGATCTGTGCAGGAGGCAACATACTGGTGAAGGTGTTAAGGGGCATCTCAAAGAGGAAAAGTACATGGTTATTATTACTAGCACCACCCCAAAAAATAGGCTACCAGTAACTTTCAGCCCATGTGCCTATTTTTCCATCCCTACTTTTTGATGAGAATCACTAACAAATATATGAAAGGTACCCTGATGAAGGCATAGAAAGGAAGTCAGGCTTTCACAGGTGATGTTCTACTGCTCATTGCATCTTTATAGTCACACAACTAAGTGGAATAGAAAATAGAAGTTGCCACTTTAAAAAAAAAACACTTGACAGAAAGAGAAAAAGGACCCATATGTGCCAAACTATAGCAACTTTTTGAAGTAACAAAGAACTGGAATCTAATGCCCATCAATTGTGGACTGACTGAACAAATTATGGTACATAAAAGTCATGGAATACAACTCTCTGTAGGAAATCATGAAAGGAATGGTTGCAGAGAAATGTGGGAAGGCATGTGAAATGAGCAGAAAAGTGAAATGAGCAGAACCAGGAGAACAATTTATGTAATAACAAAAAACACTGCAGAGACAAACTTGGAAAAACTAAGGAACTCCAATCAACATAATGGTCAATCGCAGTTCCAACAGGTAATGCTAAAGTATGCAACCCACCTGAGTGGGGGAGAACCAGAGAAAATTTGTTTTGTTAATTAAAAATAAAACAATTTTAGAATCATTTGATTCAGGACAAAATAATGCTTGAAACACTTCAACAATATTTTGTATCTATTTTGAATATATTTAGTATCTAATTTTCTGTGTATATATTATTTCCACATTACCACGCTTAAGAAAATATAAATTCCCAGAAGATAGGAAATGTTGGGGGTTTTGTCTTTGTATACCTAGCACAGTACATAGTAGGCATTTTTTGAATGAATGAACAATGTCTCCTTTGGATATGATTAAAATCTCGCAAGAGTCCTTAAAGATGCAACAACAGAGATTACTGTATTAATCATAAAGTGAGAGAGAAAACAGGAAGACATGCTCTCTAAAGGTGTTTACCACCAATATGGGTAAACATATTCCATTCAGAAGGAGGAAGCCCTCTGGATCGTAATATTCTTCTCCAGATCCTCTTGTTGATAGATGACTCTCAGAATTAATCCTTACAACAACCCTTTACAAGCAAAGCAGAAACTGTCCCCCATTTTCCAGTGGAGAAAATCACAGTTCATAGACATAAAGTCACTTGTCTACAATTGACCACCTGGTTCTTAATTGCCTGAGGCAGGATGCAAGCAAGCCCAGGTCTTCTGGATTCAATGGACCTTTCTCTCCAAGGGAACTTGGGAGTCAGAAGACATGGGAACAAGCTCATCTTGTCTCTTATTAGCTTTGGGACTTAAACAAATCATTATATCTCTCTAGCCTGTTTTCTTATCTAAAAATAAAGAGAACATGGCACCTTCGAGCTCTAATATTCTTTGTTCTAAAGTCCTATCTAGCTCTAACACCACAATCAGGACACTACACAGCCTTAATATAAGAAAGTCCTAGCATGTACTCCTATCTTTCATTAAAGACTGTTTTGAGGGGACTAGATAGATTGGAATCTGTTAAATAATTCATACTGCCTGAAAGAACATTTTCTAAATTCAACAGATCACTCCTTGGGCAAAACAATTACCTATATATTTATATAACACTGGTTGCTGTCCTTCAGTGTTCTGACACTGGAATATATATTTTGGAATGTAACAATACAACAGTGAAGAAATATCCCTCACCCTAAACTCCAAGCCAAATGAATACCAGGGTGATTGGAGTCCATAAAGAGCCAAGTATTAAGACAGTTAAATCTTTATAGCCCCATAAATCCCTATGTCTTAGCAACTGCTGTCAATGATGCCCAGAGCAGCCAGATTACATAAACCCTCACATCACATTATACTCCCAACTTCCAGTGGGATTTGTCATTGGTCCTTGTTTCACATTCTCTGGTATTGAAAATCAAGGACAAAATAAAGAAGAAAGGATATAATCCACGACCAGTCAGGGTAGAGATGCAGAAGTTCAATGCCTCCCCTGGAGAAACCATCCAGAAGTGCCTGCACTACACAGTAGACAGAGTGAAAATTTAGAGTCGGGAGAACTGTGTTCAAATCCAAACTCTGTCACTTTTTGTGTAACCTCAAACAAATCACTTAAACTCTCCTGAGACTCAGTTTCCTCATCTGAGAAACACTGAACTAGCTGACCACTAGCATCTGCCTAAGTGAACTCAGAATTTCATCTTTGGAGGGGGCCCCAAAGGTCTAGTCCATCCAAGAACCATTTTTAAAACAATGCCCAACCATATTTCTCAAATATATAAAGAACTGAGTGAAATTTATAAGAATACAAGTCATTCCCCTACTGATAAATGGTTAAAGGATATGAACAGGCAGTTTTCAGAGGAAGAAATTGAAGCTATCTATAGTGATATGAAAAAATGCTCTAAATCACTACCAACTACAGAAATGTAAAAAACAATTTAGTTACCACCTCATACCTATCAGATTAGCTAATAGGACAGAAAAGGAAAATGATAAATGTGGGAAAAGATGTGGGAAAATTGGGACACAAATGCACTGCTGGTAGAGTTGTGAACTGATCCAAACATTCTAGAAAGCAATTTGGAACTATGCCCAAAAGGCTATAAATAAAACATGCATACCCTTTGATCCAGCAATACCACTACTAGGTCTGTATGCCAACAAGTTCTTAAAAAAAAGGAAAAGGACCCAGATCTACAAAAATATTTATAGCAGTTCTTTTTGTGGTGGCCAAGAACTGGAAATTGAGGGGAGGCCCTTCAACTGGGAAATGGCCCAACAAGTTGTAGTATATGAAAGTAATGGAATACTACTTTGCTATAAGAAATGATGAGCAGGATGATTTCAGAAAAACCCAGAAAGACTTATAGGAACTGATGCTGAATAAAGTGAGCAGAGCCAGAACATTGTACATAGTAATAGCCATACTGTGCAATGATCAAGTATGATTGATTTAGCTCTTCTCAGCAATGCAACAATCCAAGACAAATTCCAAAAGACTCATGATGGAAAATGCTATCCACATCCAGAAAAAGAACTATGGAGTCTGAATGCAGATTTGCTCTTTTTGTTGATGTTTCTTCTTTATCGTTTCTCCCATTGGCTCTAATTCCTTGTTACAACATGACTAATGTGAAAATGTTTAATATGAATGTATATGCAGAATGTATATCAGAATGCATGCCATCTTGGGGAGAGAGGAGGAGTAGGAGGTGGAGAAAATTTAGGACTCAAAATCTTATAGAAGTGAATGTTGAAAACTAAAACTTAATTATTAATTTTTTTAAAAAGAAAGAAATGGGAAATGCCATCCACATCCAGAGAACGAACTATGGAGTTTGAATGCAGACCGAAGCATACTATTTTCACTTTTTTTGTTTGCTTTTCCCCTTTTGTTCTGTTTCTTCTTTTACAACATAATTAATGTGGAAATATGTTTACATGATTGAGCACGTATAACCACCTTGGGAGAGAAAAAAAGTGAAACTCAAAATCTTATAAAAATCAATGTTGAAAACTATCTTTACACGTGATTGGAAAAAATAAAATGCTATTTATGAAGGGAAAAAAAGCACAATGAACAACCTTTGTTTTTGAAGACCTCTAGTAAATTTCCTATCTCCCATTTCTCTTCTGCATAGCTTGAAATTTGGGGAAGTTATGCCTCACACTACATGGAAATCAGTATTCCTGAAACTTTCTTCCCCACAGGCTTCCTAGTCCCTCCTTCTAACAGCCTTTCAGAAGTTTGATGACAGTGATCAAGTTTTCCTATCCCCTTTAACAGAACCTATTTCAAGTCCTAAGGGACCACAGGTTCTAACTTCATATCCAGGGTCTCCACTAGTTTTTAACACCCAGAAAAATATCAGTTGAGATGAATAAGCTCCCAGAGATCATTCATGTCCTTTTCTGCTGCTGAGAGCTAAAATGCAGCAAATTTCCCAGGCTTTTTTCAAAGTCTATCTAAACCTCCAGGCCCTCATCTGGCATGGTAGTGGACAACAATAACCCACAGGCAGTCATATCCAGAGGTGATAGCCAAGTAAGTAGATCACTGAGCCACCAGTTAAAGGGAATCTTGGGCAGGATTTGCAAGCAAAAAGGAGTTCATCTTAGGCTACTTTATATACTTTGAGGGAAGGAAGGGGGAGGGGATTAAGTTAACCAACTTAATCTCTTGTTTTGTACAACAGACCAGGCCCTGAATAACTTTTGCTGGTTTCCAAAAAACAAATTCATCCCCAAAAGACAAAGATCTCATACCAGTAAAGATATACAAAGGAATGTGAAACAAGCTTCAAAAGAAAAAGGACCCAAGGATGCCTTGAGTCATATCAGCCTTGCTGCAATAGGTACATGGTCTCCCCTGGGAACTACACACCCCCTTGGGTGAGTATATTCCAGTAAGTCACATGACTTATTACAGTCCTACCTCACAAATGCTAGCAAATGGGGGGAGGGAGTGGTATGTGGAGAAATCACCACAGTTTGGAATGACAAGTACTGAGGAACTCACAGCCCCACAACTAATAATTTAGTCATTAGGTCTGGAACTGTCTAGATAGAGCCCTCAGAAAGTGTGTTGGCCCAAACTTGCCTAGGACAATGTTGAGGAAAAGATACGACAGCCATTCTATTCTTTGGGGCCTGTCTTTAGTTATGTCTCCTAGCTCTCCCAGACTGGCGTAGGCGTAAGTAAAGACACCAAAACTTCAGATGTTCTGAGTAAACAATTTAATTTCCTGAAGCTCCAGGGGTCAAAGACATTCAAGTCCAAATGAAATTTGAAAGAAACCAATAAAGACTGGGGGGGGAGGGGGAGAAGATGAACCAAGAACTTGCATCCAAGAATGAGAGATGATGGGAGCAGGATAAGTTCACTCTCAAGCTTAGGAGAAAGCTGTCCTCTGTGACACTCTGCTACATTAAAAAAAAAGAATAATAATGGATTACTTCTCTCATACTAAGTGCTCAAAAGCCCATACAGGGAATAGAGCCTTGGACTTGAAATAAAAAATCAGGATTTGAATCCCAATGACCAATGATGAAACAAACTGGTAATCACTTAACTTTCCTGAGGCTCAGTTCCTACTTTTGTAAAATGGGGGGGTAATAATGCCTCCCCCAATCTACCTCACTAGGCATTTACTGAGGAAGCAACTCATAAACTGTAAAGTACTACAGAAAGGGATAATTTATTGAGAGGCAAAATAGTATAACTGGGAGGGGAGGGAGGTGAGAGGCAGGGAGGCACTGAGCTTATGGACAAAAGCCCTAGGCTCCAAGTTCTATATCTCAAACTTATTAGCTACTGACTTCAACCTCATCTCTCCATGGTATGAAAAAAAAAAAAGGCTCAGTTTCTGCATCTCTAAATGGGGATAATATCTACCCTATAGGTTAATATAAGAAAAATGCTTTTCAAACCTTGAAACGTTGTCAAAATGTGAGCTTTAGAATTATTATTAGTTATTTTGGTCACTCCAGTGGAAGTGTTAACAGTTCAAAACCTCCAGTGGACAACAAGATGCAGGCTAGTCAGCTCTACTTTTCAAATGAGAGAGGGGTACAACCTTCAAACTTTTGGCTAAGCTGTCCAAATAGCTTGTCCCAAATCTGCCACAGGCATTTATGGAGCAACAATGGTGTGGCCAGTATTCACTATTCCATAATAGTGGGGGTGAAGGAGAGGTAAGACACTCAAGGTCATGTCCCTGCCCTCAAGAAGTTTATAATCTTCTGAGGAGATAAGACTTTTTAAACCTAAGACAAGAAGAGAACAAGACAATGTCATAAAGTGAAAGCATGCAGGATGGAGATGATAAACACAAGTAGAGGTAAAAGAAAAAAAAATCACTGTGGGCAAGAGTCACTGGAGAAGACTTCTAGAAGAGATAAGAATCTGAGCTTTACTCCGCACATATGTAAACACAGTACTTTGCTCTCCGTATCTTGATTATATATTCCAACTGTTTCCTGTATACTTACTGTCAATGCCCAATTAGAATGGACATTCCCTGAGGATCAAGGTCACTTAATCTACCTGTTTCCTAGAAATGACAAGTTCATTTACCATGTTTGCAAGAGGCACTTTAATAAGCCTTTTTTTTCCAAGTACAACGATAGTTTTATGGTTATGAGTCATAAGGGGGCAAGTTATGTGGTACAGTGGATAGAGGGCCAGGCCTGTAGATAGGAAGGCCTAACTTCAAACCTGTCCTCAGACACTTGCCACATGACCCTGGGCAAGTCATTAAACTTCTATATACCTCAGTTTCTTTATCTATAAAAAATGGGGATAATCATCATACCTACCTTGCAGGATTTCTGTGAAGATGAAACGAGATAATATTGCTAAATCTCTTAGCAATGTCTGGTACTTAATAAACGCTATGTAAATGTTCGTTATTATTATCATTATTACTACTACTACTATTACTATTACCACCACCACCACCACCTCCCAATGTTGTTGTGAGGATCAAGTGAGATAATACTTGTGAAATGTGTAGCACAGTGCCTGGCACACAGTGTTACATAAATGTTAGCTATTATAATGTCATCCAATATTTTCACTTGATTCTTTCAACAATCCACTGAGGAAGGTAATACAAATATTATTATACCTATTTTACGAAAGGGGAAACTGAAGCCAGATGAAATGACTTACCTAAAAAGATATAGCTATTAAGTAACAGTGCCACTGAAATTTATGTTGTCTAACTGCAAAGCCAAAGTCATCTTTCCGCTCTACATTCCATTCCATTTCTACACTGCCTTCAAAGTCCACAATCCAGAGAGCATCACTTTAAATCCATCAGATTCTGAGCCTTCCTTCAGTCTTGTCACTATTACTCGTTAATTCTATTCCTAGTGCTCTTTCCAAGAAGCATTTAAAATCAGCATCAGTGCAGAGTTGCTAGGCATAGGGTATTACTGCTATGGATTCCAGAGGGTCCCCACAAAAGTCACTAAGATTTGGAAATGGAAGTGATGTGGTAAAAGTCATCTTATCTAACTTCTTCAATTTTCATTCAATTCAAAAAGCATTCATTCAATATCTACTATATGCCAAGCAGTAAGGTAGAAATGAGAATAATCTCTGCCCTCAAAGAGCTTGTATTTTCACATTTTACAGGTAAGGAAAATTAAACCTAGAGAGGTTAAGTGACTTGCTAAATCCCAAAATTAGCAAGGGATTTAAATGGCAAAGCTGGGAATTAGACCCAAGTCCTGGAACTCCTGATCCTGCATTCTTTCCACTGTATCACAATGAACTCACCCACCCCCATCCATCCCTCACCAGACTGGTCTATATAACTACCAAAGTTTCTTCCAGCTCTAATAAGAGTACCTCGCATTTCTCCCATATCCTACAGTTTACAAAGCACTTTCTTCACAACAATACCTTAAGACAAACAGTGCAAGAACTCTTGATGCTATTTTACAGATGGAGAAAATGGGTTTCAGGGAAGTGAAACAACTCACCTAAGGACATGCAGTTAATAAGTGGCAGATTCAGAATTCAAAATCACATCTTCTGGGTCCCAGTTCAGTGGTGGGTTTGGTTTTTTTGTGTTTTGTTTTCTGGGTTTTTTTTGTTGGTTTCTTTTTTTTTTTTTTTTTTTTTACTATACTACACAATCAATCACACTCGAGATTGTTTGACTCTTACTAGAAATCACATCTCCATGTTTCAACTCTGGTCAATACCTTTTTATCAATACCTAGGTAAAACGTAAAGCAAACACACTTGTGCAAGTATTACAAAGGGTCCTGAACATAAACACAAACATACTCCCAATATTGAAATTAATGAAAATGTAGAAAACAGGTCTTGATATGTATATGGAAGCACACCTATCCTGACAGCATGACAGAGAAATGGTCCCATTTGGCTAATGGAGCACAGAGACTTTAGAGTCCCCATTACTCAGGGCAAACAAGGCCAATTCTCATGAAATATAAAACAAATTATGAGCATGAAAGACTGCGCTTCACATCTGAGGAACAATAGGAGCTTGGGAAGGGTGAAGGGCAGAGGACTGAATTTAAGAGCTAGAAGGCAACTTAGAAGCCATCAAATCCAATTTTCTCCTCATTTCGTAGATAAGGAAACTGGGACAGAGGTTAAATGACTTAGCTGCTAGGGTCACAAAACTAGTAGGTGTCCAAAGCAGGATTTAAAATCAGGTCATCCTGATTCCAATTCCAGAGCCCTATCAATGCTTTCTCTTAATGTCAAGAGGAAAGTGTCAAGAGACAGAAACCAAATACAAGTTTTTTTTCTTTAAATGCCACTAAAGGCCAGACACTGAATCTCTTGCTAGCTCCACTAGTTAGCAACTTAAAAATCACTTTATTAATATTTTTCTCACAAAACTTCTCCCACTCACAGTTCAGACCTTCATCACCTATAGCCAAGACTATTGCAACAGACTGTTAACAGGACTCCCTGACTCAAGTCTCACCCCTGTTCAATCCATCTGCCACATAGCTGCCAAAGTGGTATTCCCAAAGCATCAGTCTAACCAAGTTTAACTCTCCTGCTCAATAAACTCCAGTGGCTCCCTATTACTCCAAGAGTCAAAAGAATCTCATGTTTAGAATCCTTTACAATCTGGCTCCGAACTACCTTTCTAGGCTTATTATACATAGCTCCCCTTCATACTCTATGGTCCAGACAAAGTGGATTTCTATTGTTCCTCCTTTCCCCCATACGCACATAATATTGCAGTAACACACTTCCATCTTCATGCCTTGACACACAGGATGTCCCCTATGCCTGGAATGTATTCCATCCTCACTTTCATTATTTAAAATCCTTAACTTCATTCAGTTAGTAAGCATTTATAAAGCACCAACTATGTTCCAGGTAATATACCAAAAGCCAGGGACACAAAGAAAGGCAAAAGACGGTCTCTACCTTCAGGAGCTCACAATCCAATGAGGGAGGCAGCATGCCAACAACAGCTGGTCACCCTTCATTTTCAAAGAGGACCAATGGATGTCATGGGGTGAGGTCTTGACTCCCACATGAATTTGATTTAAGTGAGGCAGAGATGCACAAAGTCATCGGCCTCACTCTCTTTTCCATATTTAAGTCCAGTGGCAAAACAAGTCAGGACAGTTGACAATGACCCAGGATGGAGTGGATAACCTTGGCATCTTCTATGTCTGACCAAACTCTACAACTGGAACAAACTGTTCTCATCCACCCATTTCATCAGGGAAAGTTTTCACATGCTTGGGGTAGACATTCTCTTAACTCATCAAAAGGGTTGAGGTCTATCAGTTACCCTCAACCTGGTTTAGCTCCTCTGCTGAGCTGGTTTTACCAGGGTGTGACCACTGCATATTCTACAGCTTCTTGGAGTCACAAGAGAGAATTGGGTGACAGGTGGACACCAAAGGTGGATGAGCAGCCCTGAAAAGGGCTCAGCAAGCCCTCACACCAGAGACGCTAGTCCTCCCCCAATACCCCAAACATGCATATGAAGAGGTTATATATTAGATGAATTGGGGCAGCCTCCAAGGGAAGGCACTAAGATTAAGAATCTTAGGAAAGGCTTCCTGCAGATGAGATTTTTGGGACTGAAGGACTCCTGGAAAGTTAGGAAGCAGAGATGAGGAGGGAGAGTCCATGGCATGGATAAAAACATTGGGTTTTTGGAGATGGAGGGCTGAGTGCAAGGAACAAGAAGGAAGGCAGTATCACTAAATTGGAAAGTACATGGAGGAAAGGGAGATGTAAGAAGACTGGAAAGGTCGCACACAACCAGATTTTGTAAAGTACTTTAAAAGCTAAATAGATTGTATATTTGATCCTTGAGGTAAAAGAGAGCCACCGGTGTTTACTGTAAAAGGGGATGATCAGAATTGCAGTTTAGAATGATCAATATTACAGCTGAACAGAGAGAGGACCCAAGTGAAAAGAATTGAGGATGGAAAGCAACCAGCCAGTTAGCCTCCAGTGCCTGGAATGTAGTAATTCTTGACTGATTAATCAAGCACAAAATATTGTACTGCCATTCTAAAATCAGCTAACAAATAGTAGGCTCTCAAATTTTTATTGAATAACCAACTAGATATCACAGTGAATAGAGAGGATAGACCTGGAATCAGGAATACCTGAGTTCAAATCCTGCCTCAGATACTTATTAGTAGTGTGATTCTGGGAAATTCACTTAATTGCTAACTGCCTCAGTTTCCTCAACCATAAAATGGGGATAATAATTGCACCCACCTCCCACAGTTGTGAGGATCAAAGGAGATTTATCTATAAAATTCTATACAAACCTTAATAAATTCTAGCAATGATGATGATGATGATGAAGATGGATTATTATCATTAGGATCCCTGCCTTTCCAAAAGCAAAGGAAAACATCTTGAGCCTCAAGAAAATAATAGCAAAAATATCATTATTCACGAAGTGGTTCATGCCAATGTTCTGAAGATCTGTCCCTCCCTTCCTTGTCATCCTCTGAATAATGAGAAACAGAAACCTAAGATTACATTAATGGGCCTAAGAACTCATCTAGCCTATGCCTTCTCCTTTTACAATTCCAGAAATGGGAAGTACTTGTCCAAGTAACAGAGTTGAGATTTTGAACCCACAAACTCTCTCAATTCGTATCCAATGGGACTTTTCACTACACATCCAAAAGGAGAGTAGCAGAAGTGAAAGAGAACAATCACTGGTCTCCTATACAAAAGTCTCTGCTATCAAGGCACCACACACCTTGTAATGAAGCCTCTTCCCTAGGAAGAAGCAAGAGCCCAGTGGTCATTCAACTAGTACATATGAAGCACCTACTATGTGCCAAGCATTGTGTTAAGTGCTGAGATTTAAAGAAAGAAAAAAAATTCCCTGCTTTAAAGGAGTTCATGGTCTAATAGAGGGAAGACAACATATCTATATCTATAGATAAATAAAAACTCACACTGAACACACACAAGATCTATACAAGACAAATTGGGATAATCTTAGAGGGAAGGTATGAAGATTAAGGAGATTTGGGAAAGGATTCTTACAGAAGAGAGTTAAAGGAAGACAGGGAAGGCAGGAGGCAGAGATGAGACCCAGATTTCCAGGCATCAGGGACAGCCAGTGAAAATGCCAGGAGTTTGAAGATGGATTATCTTCTGAAAGGAACAGCAAGGAGACCAGAATCACTGGATCTCTAAGTATATAGAAGACAATAAGGCATAAGATGTTAAGCACCTTATCCATCTATGAAATGACTGAGATATTTGTAGACCATGAGAGCAATAAGTGACAGATCTAAACACAACTTCCTACTCTAAATGAGCTCCACAAGACCATCAATCAAACAGGCCCTTGACTTTGAAAACAACATTGTTCTTCCCATCTTGAGTGCCCTTTCCCAAAACTGATCTTCTAATCCCTCTTCACAAATTCCCTGGGCCACCCTCTCAAGGGCCCTCCAACATTTATTATTTCCCCCCAAAACCCTAAAACTCATAAAAGCAATGTGATAAAATGGGGGGGGGGGGATCAGTAACAATGGATGACTCCTAGACAATTCAACTACATGAATATTTATTCAAGTCAATAAATATTTACTGAGCACCAATATACTCTCAGGATGAGTAAAGGGTGGTCTCTATCCTAAAGAAGATTATCTTTAGTTGCAAAAATAAGGTATTTACAGAAGTTACTTATAATACAACAAAGTATGTTCTAACAATCCAATGGGTGGCATAAATAGTAAAGTACAAAGATCTCCAGAGAAGTGAAGGGTCATAGTGGACATGGAACAACATATGAAGAAAATCAGAGAAGCTGAGGTTAAGGTGGTATGGAATAAGGTGATTCTAGGTGATAGCATTAGCAAAGATGAGAATGAAATTTGGTCTACCTGAGAGAAATCAAGAATCTCAGCTTGGCTAAAATGGAGAGTCTGTTTAGGTGAGATCATGGAGTTCATGGAGGGTCATATAAATGCTAGGGTGTGATAGTAGTGGCATTTAAAGATTCCCCTGTATTGGCTTGGTTTTTCAAACTGATTTTGTTAAAACCCAGAGCTTGTTAATCCCACCTGTGGGATGGACTGGTTGATGTGAAAAGAAAGTCCTGAACTGGGAGGAACTGGTGACCGTAAATTTGGAGAGACACAAGAGAGAGGCAGAAGAACTTTTTGGAAGCAGCACCTCGTGGAGGCAGAGAGAGACTGAGAGAATTGCTGGGGAGCCACTTTGAATCGCCCTGGACTTTTGAGACCTGCCCCCTGAGCTGCCAAGGACTGAGGAGACATGGCTGTTTTGCTGGTACTTTGTCTGTCTGTTTTGATGTTGTTTTGCCAGATTTGTCTACTGGTGAAAGACAGTCCTTTTGTTGAAGAAGTCCTGGAACCTGGCTGTTGGCTAAGAAGCCTTGAGACTGTCCTGCAGACAGAGAGTGGATACTGTCCACTGGTGAAGGACAGTGCTGTTGTTGCAGGGGTCTGGAGACTGTCCTGCAGACAGAGTGAATGCTGTCCACTGGTGAAGGACAGTGCTGTTGTTGCAGGGGTCTGGGAACCTTTCTGTTGGTTCAGAAGCCCTGAAGAAGGATTTTCTTGTTCTATGTTTACAGAAATCCTGGGAGAGGGTTTTGCTAATGTTTTCAGGGGTTCTAGGACTGTTCTACAGACAGAGGATGAATTAATGAAGGGACTGGCAATGTATCTTGTGGCCTTGCTAAGCCTTGTCTCCCCAGGAACTAAGATTGCTGAGAACTTGCCTCATCAAGATGAAGAAAAGACCTCCATTTGGGTATTAAGTGCTGTGCCTAAACTTGATGTAACTCTGGGGTAGATTCAATTGTGATCCAGGGGTGGGGAACTTTTGACCTTTTTGTGTTCTATGTTGAACAAATGAATGTACTTTACTTATGTTTGGAAACTAATCTCCATTTGAGAAGAGGGGCTTTGTGATAGACTAAATGAAGGTACAGCCTAGGGGTGGAGTAGTATTTAGAACAGGGACCTTGTAATTGATTGAATGAATGGAAGGTCCTGGGGTGGGGTAGTACTTGGAGATTATTTAATCACACTTAGTAAATGCTGTATTTTGAATGATGTCATATTTTGACCTTCTCTGTTCTTGATTTGTCACTGAATAAAATGGAGAGCACCTATGCTGGTATTCTGAACCTTGGGAAGTTGCCTTTCCTTGGTATTACATTACATAGGGTAAGTTTGGACTTCATCCCACATGTAAAAGGAACCAGGAGAGTTTTTTTAAGGCAAAGAATGCCATAAGAGGTGTTTGGTTTTGGGTTTTTGTTGTTTTTTTGTTTTGCTTTTTGGAGGGGGGAAGGCAAGGCAATTGGGGTTAAGTGACTTGCCCAACATCACAGGGCTATTAAGTGATAAGTGTCTGAGGCCGATATTTGAACTCAGGTCCTTCTGACTCCAGCGTCAGTGCTCTATTCACTGTGCCACCTAGCCACCCCTTGTTTTGTTTTTTAAAGGCAACTGGGGTTAAGTGACTTGCCCAGGGTCACACAGATAGTAAGT
>NW_027185776.1:5101693-5121299 GCF_028583685.1 Petaurus breviceps papuanus | reverse complement strand
TCTCGGTTTCCCCAGTCTAGCACACAAAACGTGCTTAATAAAGGCTTACTAACTCACCAATCTATGACCAGGCCTTAGGATGAAGTCAATCCAAGGTAAGTAAGGCAGCAGGTAGGGAGCCAGAGCAGTTAAGAGAGACGGCTGAATCAGGAGTGAAACAGCAAGAGCAAGAAGGGCCTCAGAGGTTATTTACTCCACATTTTACAGATGAAGAAACTAAAGGCCAGAAAGGTTAACTGATCTGCCTAAGGTCACACAGTAAGCTTTATAACCAAGCCTTGACCACAGATACCCTGACTCTAAATGAGTGCTCTGCTTTCCATACCACTTTAGAGGGTTATCTAAAAGATGGATTCCTTGAACTTAGCATAGTGTCTAACACATAGCAGATGCTTAATATTTACTGACTGACAGGTAGAAGCAGCTGTACCTTTGAGTCATCCTATCCTGTCAGAAAGAAACCTATTCCATTATCTTTTTATTTGTGTTTTTTAACTGGAACTGATTTCATTGCTATAGGGAATTCCAGAAAAGGAAATTCCCTTCCACCAATGCAGGGCTTTGAAACATTTAGCCTTAAAGAGTTACCCAGGTCACTGAAAAGGTAAATGACCTGCCCAGGCTCACAAAGCCAGGGGGAATGAGTCATCATCAAAACTTAAATCCAGGTTCCCCAGACCCTGAGGCTCGGCAACCAAGTCACCCCATTATTTGGTCAAAATTTTAAAACAACTTGCCTCAACAACTCTGAAGAAGTGTTGGGGATGATACCATAGCTGCATCTATAAATAGCATCCAATGTTCTCCAAATGAGAACTCCATGTCCACAATGACTTTTAGGGAAAATAAGCTAGTGTTGTAAATGCTGAAAAACTGGTGCTGCTCTTACCAAGCAAACAAATGTATGTAGATTCATCCTAACAGCTCAAATGGAAAATTTGACTCCAAGGTGAAGAAACTTTGCTTCCCTTTTGGTAAATTACCTTCAAGTGGAAATTTCAAGGTAAGCTTCACATGGAAACTACCACTTGAAAGTTTTCAACTCTTGGGAAAAGGGCACTCTATATAAATGTATCAAATGAGGTCAAGCAAAAAGGGGAGGGAAGGAAGGAGGGAGGAAAGGGAAAGAGAGAAAGGGAAAAAGAAAGGAAGTGAGGGAGGTAGGATTGGTTTCCATGTTAGCTAACTCCTTGGTCTTTTCTTTGCCTCCTATTCTCTTGACAAGTTACAAGTTCACATTAACCAAGAGGAATCCTACTGGACCTTCAGCAATTTCTTGGGACCAAATGTCTACACCTGAACCAGAAAATATCAAAATAATAGAATGTTAGGACAGTACTGGCTCTTAGAAACCTAGTCCTGACCAGCCATGAATGGCTTAGCTATTCTCAGCAATACAACAATCCAAGACAATATGGAAGGACCTATAACGAAACATGCGAATCACCTTCAAATAAAGAGTCTGAGTACAAATTGAAGCATATTGTTTTAGCTCTATTTTAGCTAGATGTTTTTGGTCTGTGTTTTCTTTTGCAACATGGTTAATATGAAAATGTTTTACATAACTACACATGTGGGGGCAGATAAGTAGCACAGTGAATAGAACACCGGCTATGAAGTCAGGAGGACCTGAGTTCAAATCTGGCCTCAGACATTCGACACACTTACTAGCCATGTGACCTTGGGCAAGTCACTGAACCCCAATTGCCCTGCCTTCCCCCTGCATAACCAAAAAAATAAAAATAAAAAAATAACTACACATGTGTAATCTATATCAAAGTGCTTACCTTCTCAAGGAGGAGTGAAGGAAGGGAGAGAGGGAATTTAGAACTCAAAAATTATTTTTTAAAAGATTATTAAAAATTCCTGTTACATGTAATATAAACTAAGATAAAAACAGCCTTTAAAAAATAAATAAATCATCTAGTCCAAATTCCTCATTGTATAGATAAGGAAACTGAAGCTCAGAGAGGGGGAATGACACACACCACCCTCACTACTAGTTACCAGAAGAGCCTAGATCTTAAGAAATGAAATAGTTTAAAAAAAAAACTTTCAAAGACTCCTGCAGAATGCTTTTAATAAGGATGCACTCAAACAGCAGACAAAATGCGATTGAGCACACACTCCCCCAACACACACCCACACAGAGTGTGTCTCAAAAGTCTTAGTGAAGTTTTAAACTCAAAACTGGCCAGAGTCACATAAGCAGGGAGCATAAGTGGGCAGCTGAGAAAACCCCAGTGTTTGGGACGAAAACTCCCCTGTCTGGTGGCAGAGTCCTACTGTGGCAAAAAGCCCAAAAGTCAAATCATTGAGTGGCAAAATGAGCAGGCAAAGGAAACAAAGCAGACAGAAGATTCCAACATTACACTCCTATTTTGGGGATAAGAAGGAGCAAGGCATGGAACAGGAGGAAAACAGTGAAGTCAGAACTCCTGCACCAAAAGCTTCAAAGGAAAATACAAGCTGGTTACAGGCCATAGAGGAAAATTGCCCTGATGTTCTAGAACCAGAAGGCAAAATAGAGGTTGAAAGAATTCACCCATCACCTCCTGAAAAAGATCCCCAAAAGAAAACTCCTAGGAATGTTATAGCCAGGTTCCGGAATTCCCAGATTAAGAAGAGAATATTACAAGTAGCCAGGAAGAAAGAGAATGGGGTAAACTATCTCATACAGAAGAGGCAAGGGAAAATGGTTACAATGGAGGGGAAGAATAGGAAGGCAAAAGGGAGTGGGTCAACCTTATTCACATTGAATTTGGCTTGGGGAGGTAATGAAATACATACTAAATAGTGTATCTCGCCCTACAGGAGAATAGGGGGCAAGGGGATGAGAGGGGGATGATGGAAGGGAGGGCAGGAGAGGAGAGGAGAGGAGAGGAGAGGAGAGGAGGGGAGAGAGAGGGACGGAGGGGAGGAGGGGAGAGGGGGGGGGAAGGGAAGGAGTGGAGAGGAAAGGAAGGAGAGGAGAGGAGAGGAGAGGAAAAGAAAAGAGAAAAGAAGTACACTGGGAAAATAAGCAAACAACAAAAAAGAGCCTGGCCATAAAAAGTTACTATTGTGACAGGGAAGATCAATTCACTAACTCAGAAGAAAACTATGTCAAAACAGCTACAAGCAAAGCCCAAAAGAAAAAGTGTGAATAGGACACAAACCCAACAAGAACTCTTGGGAGAGCTCAAAAAGTATTTTAACAACCAGATAAGAAAGGGAGAGGAAAAATTGGGGAAAGGAATGAAAATGATGCAAGGAAATTATGAGAAAGTCAACAACTTAGTAAAAGAAGCACTAAAAAATATTGAAGAAAATAACATCTTAAAAAGCAGGATGGCCAAATGGTAAAAAAAAAAAGGTACAAATAGTCACTGAAGAAATGAACTCCTTTAAAAATGTAAAATTGGCCAAATGGAAAAAGTACAAAAACTCACTGAAGAAAATAATTCCTTAAAAATTAGAACTGGGCAAGTGGAAGCTAATGACTGCAACTGACATCAATAAACAATAGAACAAAATCAAAATAATTTTTAAAAGAAAATATCAAATATCTCATTGAAAAACTGATGTGGAAATTAGATTAAGGAGAGAGAATTTAAGAACTATTGGACAACCTGAAAGCCATGATAAAAAATAGAACCTGGACATCATATTTAAAGAAATTATCAAAACTTCCCTATTACCCTAGAACTACAGGGTAAAATAGGAATGTAAAGAATCCACCAATCACCTCCTGAAAGAGATTCCAAAACGAAAATTCCCAGGAACATTATAATCAAATTCCAGAGCTCCCAGGTCAAGGAGAAAATATTACAAGTAGCCAGAAAGAAACAATTCAAATATCATGAAACCACAGTCATTAAGTCAAACCACATCAAAAGATTTAGTATTTTCCCCATTAAAAAATTAGAAGGCTTCAACTTAGATGCTGGGGAAGGCAAAAGAACTGATTACAACCAAGAATCACCTATCCAGCAAAACTGAGTATAATCCTTCAAGAGGAAAAAAAAGTGGATATTTAATGAAATAGGGGACTTTCAAGTATTCCTGATAAAAAGACCAGAGCTGAATAGAAAAACTGACTTCCAAACAAGAGTCAAGAGAAGCATAAAAAGGTAAACAGGAAAGAGAAATTATATGAGATTCAATAAGGTTAAACTGTTTACATTTCTATATGGAAAAATGATACTTGTAACTCCTAAGAACTTAGGTATTAGAGCAATCAGCAGTATATATTAGACAGAGAGCATGGGTATGAATTGATGATTGAAATGATTTCAAAAAAATAAAATTAAGGGGTAAGAATGAAGGATGCACTGGGAGAAGGGGGAAGAGAGAGGCTGAATGGGGGGAATTATCTCACATAAAGTATAAAAGGAAAAACATTTACAGTGGAGAAGATGGCGCTGGGGAGGCCAACACTTGAACCTTAACTCCAATCAGAAGTAGATCAAAGAGGAAATAACATATGCACAGTTGGGTATAGAAATCTATCTTACCCAAGGAAGAAGGGGAAGGGGATAAAAAAAGGGGGTGGGGTGAGTGGAGCTGATTGGAAGAACTATGGATTAAGGGAGTCAGTAGTAAGAAGCAAAACAGACTTTTGAGTGAACCAAGGTAAAAAGAGAGAGAATAAAAAGGGGAAAAAATAGGATAGAAGGAGATACAGTTACTAATCATAATTGTGAATATGAATGGGATGAACTCACCCATCAAACAAGCAGCAAAATGAACTGAAAACCAGAATCCAGCAAAATGTTGTTTACAAGATATACACTTGAAACAGACTGACACAGAAGAAAAATAAGGGACTGGAAAATTTACTATACTTCAGTTTAGTAAAAAAAAAAAAAAGCAAGGCAAAAATAGACCTAATTAAAAGAAATAAGCAAATAAACTACATTTTGCTAAAAATGTACCACTGACAATAAAGTTATTAGATATAAATACACCAAATGGCAGAGCATCCAAATTCCTAAAGGGAAAATTTCTAAAGTTAAATGAAATACAGGAAGAAACAGTAAAACTATAAGCAGTAAGCAGTGGGGGACCTCAACTGTCCCTTCGCAGAACTAGAGAAATCTAACCATAAAATAAACAAGAAAAAAGTTTAAAAAATGACTAAATTTTTTAGAAAAGTTAGATATGATAGGCTTCTGGAGAAAAGTGAATGGGAATAGAAAGCAGTATGCCTTTTTTCCAGCTGTACATGACATTTTTACAAAAACTGACCTGCATTAGGGTCTGTATTAGGGCATAAAAACTTCACAAACAAAACCCTTTTCAGATCCATAATGCAATAAAGGGCCATGGAAACATAGATTAAAAATTAATTAAAAACGAAATAATCTAATTCTAAAGAATGAATAGGTCAAGCAACAAACCACAAAAACAATAAACAATTTCATTAAAGAGAATAGTAACAGTGAGACAGCAAATCCAAATTTTTGGGATGCAACCAAAGCAATACTTAGAGGAAATTTTATATCTCTAAGAGCTTACATCAAAATAGAGAAAGAGTAGAACAATGAATTGGCATGCAACTAAAAAAAGCAGAAAAAGAACAAATAAATAAAAGTAGGAGCTGGTTTTATGAGGAAAATAAAGAACAGATAAACCACTGTTAATTTGATTTTAAAAAAGAAAATCAATTACCAGTATCAAAAATGAAAAAGGTAAATTCACTACCAATGAAAAGGAAATTAAAGGTGCAGCTAGGTGGTACAGCGAATGGAGCACCAGCCCTGGAGTCAGGAGGACCTGAGTTCAAAACCAGCCTCAGACACTTAACACTTACTAGCTGTGTGACCTTGGGCAAGTCACTTAACCCCAAGTGCCCTACCCTCCCCACTCCAAAAAGAAAAAAAAGGAAAAGAAATTAAAGCAATTATTAGGAACAATTTTGCCCAATTATGTGTCAATCTCAGTGAAACAGATGAATATTTACAAAAATATGAATTGCCTAGACTAACAGAAGAGGAAATAGAATACTTAAATAATGCTATCTTAGAAAAATTGAACAAACCAGCAATGAACTCCTAAGAAAAAGTCCTCAAGACCAGATGGATTCATAAATGAATTCTACCGAACATTTAAAGAACAATTTATTCCAATACTATACAAACTATCTGTAAAAGTAGACAAACAAGTAGTTCTACCAAATTCCTTTCATGACATAAATATGGTGCTGATACCTAAACTAGGAAGAGACAAAATAGAGAAAGAAAATGATAGACCAATTTCCCTAATAACTTGATGCAAAAATTTTAAATAAAATACTAGCAAGGAGATTACACAGCAACATATCACAAAGATCATAAACTATGAACAGATGGGATTTATAACAAGAATGCAGGGCTAGTTCAATGGAAAACTGTAAGCATAACTGACCATATCAACAAACAAGAATCATATAATCATCTCTAAAAATGCAGAAAAAGCTTTTGACAAAATACAACCACCATTCCTATTAAAAACACTAGAGAACAGAGGAATAAATGGAACTTTCCTTAAAATGATAAGTTATATCTATCTAAAACCATCAGGAAGCATTATCTGTAATGGGGATAAGGTAGAAGCCTTTCCAATAATATCAATGGTGAAGCAAGGATGCCCTTTATCACCATTATTATTCAATATTATACTAGAAATGCTAGTTATAGCAATAAGATAACAAGAAATTTTAAAATTAGAAAAGGCAACGAGGAAACAAAACTATCACTCTTTGCTGATAATATGATGGTATACCTAGAGAATCAACTAAAAAATTAGTTGAAATAATTAACAACATCAGTGAGCAGAACCAGGAAAATGTGGTACACAGTAATAGCCATGATCAACTATGAATGACTTAGCTATACATGACAATTCTGAAGGGCTTATGATGAAAAATGCTATCTGCTTCAATAAAAAGAACTGATGGAATCTAAATGTAGATCAAAGTATACTTTTTAAACTTTATTTTTGTTGGTCTGTGTTTTGCAACACGGCTAATTGGAAAATGTTTTGTATGACTGCACATATATAACCTATATCAAAGTGCCTGCCTTCTCAAGAAGAGGATAGGGGAGGAAAGGAAGGAGAAAATCTAAACTTCAAAAATTATTTTTAAAAATAATTTTTTTAAAAAAATTTTAAAAAATAATTTTTAAAAAAAAGTTAAAAAATTTCTAGGGGCAGCTAGGTGGCGCAGTGAATAGAGCACTGGCCCTGGAGTCAGAAGGACCCGAGTTCAAATCCAGCCTCAGACACTTGACACACTTACTAGCTGACTTTGGACAAGTCACTTAACCCCAATTGCCCTCCAAAAAAAGCAAAAAAAAATTTTTAATTTCTACATGTAATTGAGGAAAAAAATGGAAAAAATTATTTGTGTGAACAGCTAATAAAAATACAATCCTAAATCATTCTGCCAACAAAGATGCTCAAGAATGCTAAGTGCAAACTAATTAACGAGGCTCCAGCTTTTGACATTGTTCAGGTACTGGCAATGCTAATGAACAGGGAAGTTTCTGCTGACTCAGAATAGCTACCAGAAAACAGAACAGTTGCGAAGAATAGGCAGTATTTTTCCTACCTTCCTCTATAAGGAAACTGGATTAATCTAATGCTCTCAAATTTAGAATTTCTCCCTAATCACCACAGCTAAACTGGGATTTGTCCTGCTAAACCTAAATCAGCACACTGGTGTTGTGAGAAAGGGGATTATGTGGAAAACTATAGGCTAGAGAGAGAGACCTCATTGAAGGCTACCAAAACTGGCAGATTATACACACTGCTAACCAGGAGTTCTAAAAGCATAAGGGACAGATGTTTATGCAGAACACATACCCAAGTCTTCAAGAAGCAAAAGAAGAAAGGAACAAAGTTCAAACACTCAGAAGGAGGGTAAGGTTATATGTAAAAGGACAAGCAGATATCAACAAGCACTTAGCAAGCACTGACTACGTGCCAGGCAGTGTGATAAACACAGGGGCCATAAAGACACAAAAAATAAAATAATCCTTTTCTTGGAGGCATTCACAATTTATTGTGAGAAACCACATGTATATTTATTAGTATATACAATTCCTTTCCTTTTTTCTTTTTGTTGGGCCAGATGGGACCATATATGCTGGACCATCTAGGAAACTCCCAGCAGTAAGTGCTGCTACCAACACAGCACCACACCCTCTGAGTAACCTGGAGTCTAAGACTCCTGGCCAACAGGACTGTAAGCAGAAGCTCCCCAACAATCACTGCAGCCAAAAAAGAAGAAATTCACATCAGACCAAATAATGATCATGAAATACAAAGAGAAACTACAGTGATGTGCCTTCTTCCACTCCAGAAGTGAGAAGGAAGTCAGCTAGCTGCCCATGGGTAAAAGGAAAAGGGGCCAAAAACCAATCACTGAAGAGGGCAACCAAGCCTGTAACCTCCCAAGATAACCAGAAAGGCCAGAGACCAGGCAGCTAAAAGATGACATAGACTGCAAGGTTCTGTGTTCAGAGCAAGAAAGGACATAGATAGGGGCGGGGAGGTGGCGCAGTGAATAGAGCACTGGCCCTGGAGTCAGGAGGACCTGAGTTCAAATCTACCCTCAGACACTTAACACCTACTAACTGTGTGACCTTAGTTAAGTAACTTAACCCCAATTGCCCTGCCTTCCCTTCCAAAAAGAAAAAAAAAAGGCATAGATAAGAAGAGGCTTCATGTAGGATATAAAAAGGCAGAGGCAAGGAGGTGTTCCAAACATGTGGACTAGCCCATATAAATGCTGAGTGTGAAGCAGGCCAGACTAGAGAGTACAATACAAGTAGAATAATAAGTAATGAGCCTGGAAATGCAGGCTGGAGTCAAGCTAAGAAGGACTTTAAATGACAGAGGAGAGCGTATTAGCTCCTAAAGGCAAAATGTAGAGGACAATCTGGAAAGAAAAGAGAATCAAATCAGGGAGATCAACTGGGAGGTGACTACAGTAGTCCAGGTAAGAAAAGATGACACCCTGCATGGGGATGGTGGTCACTAATGGTCAAGAGAAGAGAAGCATGGAGATAATCCAGATTTTCTTTCCTAATTTCACAAGATACAAAGTACAGGGCAAACAGCTGACTCAACAATAAAAAAAAAAGGTGTCAAAATCCTAGCCTTCACCTAGTAATGAAGCAGGTCTTAAGTAAATACAAGTTGGGCAAGATATACCCCCACTTTAAGAGGGTATACCCACACTAAGGACCTGAAAAATTAGATTTTCAAAACTGATAATTATATTGATAATTGTGTTTTCTAAAAGTATTCATTTTACAAATGGAATGACCCTAGGATTTCTTTCAAAAAAACCTCCCCACAAAACTTTAAAGTATACTAAATAGAAATCTTTGCACAAAAATCTTTTTAGAAATACATGTTAAGTACATTAAACACTTATTAGTATAAGCATATGTATTGGCAAGCAAAGTAGTACTTTGCTGCTTGTTTCAGCTATTCAGGTGCCTGAGCCTCTTTGACTGTGGCAACTCTTTTGTTGGAAACAGTATACATTTGTGTTGCCTTTAATAGGCCTAAGAGTTTGGAGACCTTTCCTGCCCTTAATAAGCCTAAGGTATGCCTACATATAATAAGCCTACATGGATCCCATGGTAGGAGGAGCAGTACAAGAGGAACAGAACAGGAAGGGTGGAACAGGAAGAAGCAAAGCAGATAAAAAGCAAGAGCTGGGACCAAGCAGAGCTAAGAGACAGAATGTCTGTGATGTTGTCACTCTGTGGTTCTGTGTTGATGTTAGTTTGTCAAAGAGAAGCACTGTTGATTTGTGCTGATTTCTCAGGCAGAAAGTGAATTGAGGTGATAGTGCCAGCAATGTGTATAAATATTGTTGTAGACCTTTTGAGCTTTGTTTTCCTAGAAACAGAAGCTGTAAAGAGCACTTGCAGTAGAGCAGTCCCCATGAGCTGCAATATGGAACAGGAACGGAGAGCCACCTGTGAATCCTGGCAACAATCAGGTGAAGTCAGAGCTGAGAGGGTGGAAGAGGAGTCATTGGGGCTTGGAAGTCAGCCTCAAGTTAAGATGAAAGGAGACTTTATTTGAGTACTCAGTGCACTTGATGAGATTGTGACTTACTGTGACCCAGGGATAGATGGCCTTTGTACTTTCCACTACCCCCTTAAGGATAATTGGCTTCAGGTTGAATGGAAGCCAGCCTAGAGTCAAAATGAAAGAACACTTGACTTGGGTACTCTATACTGATTAAGGAGATTGTGACTTGCTGCATGAATGTCCAAGACTATGTAGCCACCTTAGTAATGAGTTATGTTGTTGTGAATGTTGTGCTTAATTTCTTGAATGTTTTGCTTTAGTTTATTGCTGAATAAACAGAGATGTCACATACTATGTGATTAGATCCTTAAAGCTATTCACAGCAGAGGTCCTCAGGAGAGCTGCTTGTGATTGGTTTTACAGTATGTAGTAATATACATACTATGAAAAGATACAATAATTACATCATATACACACACTAAATATAATGCCTAAGTACGCTGTGGGGGTTACAAAAGTATAAGACGTTATTTGTTGTTATGGAAAAGAGTGCCAAATTTAGCCAAGTTCAAATTCCAGTTCTACTTACTGCATCACCTGTGTGACCTTGGAGCAATCACCTCACTTCTCTGGGCCTCAGTTTCTTCATCTGTAAATCGTTCTTGCATTTCATAAGCTTTCTTCAAAGGTATGCTCAAATCCCACCACCTGCAAGTGGCCTTTAGTGGTCCCATCAGACACTGGTGTCTTTCTCCTAAGAAATTATCTCCCTCTTTCTTTCCCAGTCACTGCAACATAACTCTACTTGAGAGCAAGAAGAGCTCTTTTTGCCTTTCTTTGTACCCCCCGATGCTTGGTGTGGCAACGGGCCCACGTTGTTGCTTGTCATTCCACCATTTTAGTCACGTCCGACTCTGTGTGACCTCATCTCGGCAGACACTGGAGTGGTTTGCCATTTCCTTCTCCAGTCATTTAAGGGAGGAAACTGAGGCAAAAAGGATTAAATAATTTGCCCAGGGCCCCACAGCTAGTAAGCATATGAGGACCAATCTGCATTCAGGAAATTGAGTCTTCCTGATTTCAGGCCAGTACTGGATCCACCTAGCTGCCTCACAGCAGAGCACGAAGTAAGAGTCTAATAAACACTAGTTAGAAATGAGGTAAGCAAAGCCAAGAAAACAATACACTCAACCTCAACAATGTAAATGGAAAGAGCAACAACAACAGAAAATCAGTTTTGCAAAAGAACAATGCACTTGGCCTCAAAGAAAACACAGGCCTCCCAGTCACTTTTGCAGAGGTGAGAAGTCTACAGGTGTGAAAAGGGCACATATGGCCAGACTTTTTGCCAATGTAAACTGATGAGAGGTTTTACTGATTTTTAAAAATCTTCCTTGGGTCTTTTTAAAATAAATTCTTATTATAAAAGATGGTTCTCTGGAGGGGTAGAAATTTAGGTGAAGCTAAAAAAAAAAAAAGGTAGTAATCAAACCAATAAACATTTATTAGGCAACTACTAAGTGCCAGGCACTGGGCTACATTAATAAAAATTTATTTTAGAAATAAGTATCTTGAACTTTGACATGCATCATGCAAGATTAAGACTTTTCTCTGAGAGCTAGATGAACATAAATTAACATAATTAATAATTATGTTAAACATAATTCAGTGACCTGTGAATTCTTATTTGAGCCCCACAACTTATGGACTATAATAAAGGCAAGACTGGAAAAGTGAACTGTCAAAGGTAACACTTTATATCCATTATGACATATGGTTTCAAGATGAACAGTTAAAAAATATTTTCAAAATCTTGTGAACTCAACGCAAATCATGTAAAAAAAAAAGCATTTCCGATAAAATGTTCCATTTTTAAAATTTTGAAGATGTAAAAAATCACAATATTAATTAATCGATGCTTGTTGAGTAAAGATAAAAGCAAAGCATATAAATGATTCTTAAGAAAATCTACTCATCCTCCCCCCCCCACCCTCCCACCCCATACCTAGTACAAGTAACCAATGGTATTCCAAATGCCAATTTCAAAGAATCCTGAAATGTTAGGATTGGTAGGACCTAAGATCACTTAGTTCAACCACTTGGTTTTATAAATGAGGAAGTTAAATGGCTTGCCTAGAGTTATACAATTAGTTAGTGGTAAAGCCAGGACTAGAGTCCCAATTTTCTCTTTCACTTTCTTTTAACTACGGAGAAGCCCATAAGATTTTTTTTTTATTTACAAAGCTGTCACATTCTCAAAACTGTATTGCATATGTTTCTAGTACACAACTTGAAAAATACCAATCAACCAATGGCAGCACCCTTTTACACTAAAAAAGATCCCAACTCCGTGCCAGAATGCAAAATTCAAGCCTTGAGGACCTTGAAAGGGAAAAGGGAGAGGAAAAAAAAAACATAGTACTCTCTTATTATTCATTCTATATTTAGAGCCTACAATGTAGAAGACATTTTAACACTAACCTCACAAAGAATCAAAAAATTACATTAGAGAAATTGCATTCACAAAGAAATTCCTTGCCAAGCAATCCTTATACAGGAAGAGAAAGTACTACCACCTGATCCTCATCTAGTACTCAAAGGTCTAAAAATTGTTATGCCTACACTGTCTCATTAGTTGACCTTCACATCAACCTTGGGATAGTATTTTCAACATTTTTACTACCATTTTACAGATAAGAAAACTGAATTGAACTTAGCCCCACTAAATACAAAGCCACTACTCAAACTGAAGTACTTACCATGTATCACACAATTCAGCATTAAATGTTGTCAAGAGAAAGTTCTAATCTCTATCATTAATTTGCTATTGGGTCACATCTATGTGGGCCTTAGTTTCTTCCTCCAGAAATCTGGAGTATTATACTACATGACTTCAAAGATCCCTTTCTAGATTTAAAAGTCTAATGATCTAAAGAGTCTAAAATCTAAAGGATGTTATGTTCCACTGTTTATCTCCCCAACTATTTTCAGGAGCAACAATCTAAATTCAACAAACATTAAGCACCTATAGATACTATGCTAAATGCTGGGGATTAACCGAAAAACAGTCCCTGCTCACAAGGAGTTTACAATCTAATGAGACAACAAGCAAATAAATATATACAAAACAAGCTATGTAGAGGATAAAGAGAAATAATTAACAGAGGGAGGCACTAGAATTAAGAGGGGTTGGGAAAGGATTCCCAAAGATAGGATTTTTAGATGGGACTTAAAGGAAGCCATGAAAGTCAGTAGGTGAAACTGAGGAAGGAGATCATACTGGGTCCGTTTACTAAACACTTTCTCTATGTCCCAAGGACTAGTGATAAAAGTATGGTAAAATTTCTACTCTATCTTCTGATGAGGGAAGGAACAATTACATATATAAATTAATACAACATAGACATAAAATAAATACAAATAACTAGTTGTTTTCCTTCTTTCAGGAAAAAAGCAGAGGATTTGTAGCTTAAAATGTGGTACACAAGTCAGTAAGTAGTTACTAAAATTTTGCTTCTTTTTTTTGTTATGAGGGAAAACTAAATTGGGTGAATGGAGAGGGAATAGGTCTATACCAGTAAATGATCACTGAAAAAACAAGAAGGTGTCAATAAAACCTCAAAAGTGGGTGGGCAGCTAGGTGGTAAAGTGGATAGAGCACCAGACCTGGAGTCAAGAGGACTGAGTTTGGATGCAGAAGATGAGTTCAAATGTGACCACCAACACTTACTATGTGTGACCCTGGACAAGTCACTTCACCCTGATTGCCCCCAAAGAAATTAATTAAAATTGTGTTCTCCTGCACTAGGTCAGCTGAAGAAGCATTTCTATAGCATTTTAAGCAAAACAAATCGCTTTCCTCAAAACATCTCCATTAGATATTTAAGTATTATTTTCCCCATCTTAAAGGGAAGAAAGCAGACAGACCATTAAGTGACTTGCCCCAGAGTCCTCCAGCTAGTGCCAGAGCCAGGATTTAACTCAAGAATTCTTAGAAAATATAATACATGGGTATTTTTTATTTATTCCCTTGCTCTTCATCCCCACCTAGACAGTTCTGCACACCCAACCCAAACAGGACTAGAAATGATTTCCAAATGCTGAGTGGACTTCCCCCCCCCACATTTTATAAAGGAAAAAAATCTTTACCTAAAGAAGAGTTAACTAGCATAATTGCTGCATGAGCCCACTGAATAGCCAATCAAAAAAAAAAATGGAAAACTATTTCAGAAACAGAAGGAAATCCAAATTTTCAAGACCCTTCCCCCTTCTCCACAACCCTCACTCCAAGATTAAAGATTTGCATTACAAAAAGTTGTCCTCAACCCACAGTGAACGTTCAGCAGGTTGCTTCCCTTTATCATAATTGAAAGCACATGGTTTTAAGGACAGGCTGTGAACATCACATAATATTTATCACATGTGCCATAAAATGATTTTTAAAAATCATCTGTATCAAATATACAAATCTACCCCAAGAATATAAAGCAAATACTTAAACTTGCTTATAACTCTCACTATGACTGTGAGCCAAAAAAAATCTATTGACTAGATATAACAATCTCAACAGGCACAGGGAGAGGGGGAGTAGTTTTCATTTTGAGCATCATCCAAAAAACACTCTTAACAGAACCTGAAATTCATAGTTTTCGCCAAAATTTCAGGATTCTTCATTTCCTTTCTTTTATTTGGAATTAAATGTTTTAAATTATAAGTGGATATCAAAACACTCAGCAAAATGAACATCTCAGATATCAGTTCCCAAAAGGAGTCAGTGAACTAGGAGCTCAATAAAAAGTGCCTCCTATATATGCCAGGCACTATCATAAGAGCTGAGAGAGAGTGATGAACTTGGAATCAGAGGGCTTGGCTTCAAATCCTACATACGTTTTGTGCTTCCCATGTGACCTTCATAAATCATATGAGCCTCATTTGTAAAATGAGAGGAACAGAATCAATAATTCCTAAGGTTTATATCAATCTTTTGATTTTAAGATCCTACGTCATGAAAAAGTTTTGTAGGACAGTGACAACACTGATTAACTTTTTGGCCACAATAACTCTTAAAAGACTCTAAGTAAGATGTTACGATCTGGTGGAGTACTTAACACCAACAAATTCAGGAATCCCTGATGGACTGAAAAATGCTTTGCTGTACTGATGAGAACACAGGCCTGAGAGTCCAGTGTTTAACTCCAGATCCTACCATTTTCTTAGTTGTGTGGCTTTGGGCAAGTCTCTTCACCTCAGAATCTCAGTTCACCTCTAAAATGAGGATAATACTACTACTCACAGGTTGTTTTGTGAAACAAAAGAGATATGTCAAAACCTGTCACAGATATCTAGACAGCTACTTTGCAAAACTTAGCCAAACCCACCTACTTTAAAGGTCCCCAACTACTGAAAAAGAGTTAGTAGGGAGTAAAAAAAATTAAAGGCTGCTTTAGATTTGAAATACAAAATCAAGCCCTCCTAAGGTTAGAAATTATACAAAGTGTCTAATTACTCCACAAACCCTATTTAATCTGACAATAAGCCAGGTACTCTTTAGCTACAAATACAAAATGACACAGGGAACTAGATAAGTAAAGAAGCATTAACCAACATTTTTCAAGTCTTATAACTACAAGAAAACCCAAAAACCTTTCTAGGAAGATATATTTTCAAAAGTTTAGGCCCATGCCAAAAATGGTTCTTGAGTAATATGCAAGAATTCTATAATAAGATAATAGCTAACATACAGCTCTTTTAAGATTTGCAAAGCACTTTACAAATAATCTCATTTTATCCCTACAACCACCCTGGAACCTAGGTGCTATTACTGTCCCCACTTTGCAGAGACTGAGGCAGCCAGAGGCTAAGTGACTTACCCTGGGTCACACAGCAAATAAGTGTCTGAAGGATAACTCAGCACATCCACCACTGCAACACTTTTATAAGAATACATGCTTAGTGGTTAATATTTATGCATCCTGGTATCTTTTCAAGGTACCAAGAAAATGCAAATGCACTGCATTTTCATGCTTTCATGGGAAGTTCTTGGTCTCAGAGAGTCAGAAGGGACCTGTGACCCTATCTTGTCCAACCAGTCCATAGGCCAAAAATCCTTTCTAAGATATCCCCAACAAGTGGTCATCCCGCCTACATTACTTTAAGTAAGTGGAAGCCCACTATCTCCCCAAAGCACATATTACATTTTAGGACAGTTCTGAATGTTGGCAGATTTTCAATCTGCCTCTGCACTGCTCCTAGTTCTGACCCCTGGGACCAAGCAGACCAAATCTAATCCTTCTTCTATATTACCATCCTTCAACTAGATGAAGGGAGTTATCTTGTCTTTTAAATTCCTCTCCCCTCAACTCCAGTCTTCTCTTCTGATTAAACATCTCCCAGTTCCTTCTTTCTACCTGTCCTTTTCTCCAGTTCTCTCCTGCCTAACCTCCCTGGGAGACACTCCAGTTGATCAATGTCCTTCCTAAAATGTGCCAACCTAGATCTGAATACAATACAGCAGGTCTGGCCAGGACAGAGCGTCTCCATGTCCTGGACACTGTGGCCCTCTTAATGTGGCCTAATCTGAAGTCTACTGCATAGTTGCACACTCCTTTCAAGTTTGAAAAGCTTTCTTTCTGGGGATAAAATGAGCTAGAGGAGCAATGCCAAATGAAATCTGTTCCATCCCTGGAACACAGACTGACACACCATAGGGTTGTTTTACACAAGGTGAATTCTTTCCTAAGTTTGTTTCTGGGGGTGGGAGGGAGAGTGGGGGAAGAAAAAGGATACTATCAGTAGAAAGGTGAAACAGAGACTCTTTAGATGGCCTTGGTAAACAGACCTCTAGACCTACAGGGATTTGAAAAAGGTACTGCTGAAGAATCAAGTCTGCCAAACCCTAACCAAGTCATATGCCAGTTATTGTCACCTGCTTTCCTCCCCACACATTCCTGACTAAAGAACCCTAAGTTTAAACTTCCCAAGATGGTTCTTGGAAGCAAGGGGTATGTGCATCCCCTTTTAGAAAATGAATATACAATATCCAAACAAAAAACAGATATCTCAGCTGGGTGACTATTTTATTAACTATACAGATTCCCAAAGGGCTCATGTGAAACATATCCTTTAGACAATGTGCTCTTAACATCTCTTCTATGTCATGGAACTCTTTGGCAGCTTGGTGAAGCCTATGGACTCCTCAGAAGGATGACTTTTAAATGAATAAAACCAGATATACATATAACATATATGTACATATGCATATATACAGATGTATAAGATTATAAAGGAAACCACTGAAATGGTTATCAAAATTTTTTTTTTAATTCTGACTACAGGTTAAGATTTCCTGCCCTAAAACCACATTAGATTAAATTCATTCTAACAAAAATCAGTTTATTACTTTAAATTACATATACTAGATAAGGCATACCTGTCCCATGATCTTTCAAAATCTAATTAAGCATAAGGGCCAAAGGTCTTCCCAAATCAGATATTATTCTAAGGCAGAGAGAGCAGGACATATGGGGGAAAAAAACATTCTATTCAGGACCAGAAATACACACATTTAATAGGTCTGTTGACTGTCTACATGACTGACATACTAGCCAAGGGATTGGAGGCAAGTCAAGCTTACCACCTCCACAAACACACAATTTCATCTGAGGATAAAGGCACCTTACCCAGGAACAAAAGAGATAAAACCAATCAATCAGCAAGCACCATCAAGGCTACATCTCAAGAGACCGGAAACAAGGATGCCCAACAGTTCCTGCCCTCAGAGAACTAACCTTCTACCAGGAAAAACAATTTGTCCTCATAAGACTAGATACAAAACATAAGCAAAGGGAAATGCTTTACAAGGTAGATTGTTATTATCTTTGGTGGGAAGAGGAGATAAAGAAAAAAAAGATTTCTCTCTAAGTAGCATCCCAAGCCTTGGGGGGTAGGGAGGGTGGGGGTCCAGAACAACCAACTCAGAACCATTGGAAAACTCTCCCAAATTCAGCGGAGGTTCGATTAAATGCATAGTTGCCTACTCTATTTCACAGGCATCCCCATACAAAAGTAAAGCTAATTGCTTTGGACAGTGCTTAAATCAAACACCTCCCTGCCTTCACAGTATTGCCACCTAGAGCGCTGTGTGCCTCTGACTTCCATTAGTACCAGATTTCCTCCAATTGCTTTAATTTGTAGGTATTATAGATTAAGCCTCACATAGGCACCTGGAAATGTCTTATCAATTCTATCATAGGTGATGGTTCGGGAAGCAGGAGCTACAAGACCCACCCCAAAGCCAGTTAGTTTCATCAGATCCCAAAAGTGAAAGAGGCAGAAAGAAGCTGGCAAGTCCAACCCCAGAGCTCCTTTCCTTACCTGCACAGGTCGGCAAAGGCCTGGAAATTGAGCTTCTTGATCTTCTTCTCACTCAGCCAGTAACCAACTCTTTTTCCCTTCAAAAAGGTCTGCATCTTCGTCCTTGGATGGGGGTTGCTGCAGAGGAGGTGGGTGGGGGGATATCGTGCCAAGGCAGACAAGGCTGTGTCCTCAAGATTCACAGTCACGACCTCCACTCACAAAACAGGAACCGGGACTCAAGGCAAAAAGAATCCTGCGGGGAATAAAGACAGAGGAAGGTGGTTAAAATAATAATAAAATCAGGAGAGTGAAATTCACTTGCAGTAGACTCCAAGGGACGTACAGCATCAGCTGTAGTCTCGCTCCCACGCCCCACACACCACACTCCCCTGGCTGGTGCGGTAAGGCGGCCGAGGTTGCCAGGGATCTCCCTCCGGGCAACTTTTAAGTGTCTATTTGCCCGTCCAGGCCCAGGAGTGGAAAGGACAGGCAAAGAGCTGGGATGGGAAGGGGGGCGGGGAGAGGAGGAGGAGGAGCATGGGGTGGAGATGAAGGAAAAGGGGGAAGGTTAAAACAAAAAAAAAAAGGGAGCTTTACCTTCCTAAGGACCCACACTGAAAGAGCTGGAGAACCCCCCCCCCTGCCCCCGGCAGTGCACGCCAGGAGCCTCCCTACAGCGCAGAACACCACCCCCCGGGCAGCCACCGCGGCGGCACTGGAGAAAGAGAAGGCGGCGGCAGAGGCTCCCCAAGCTGAAGCCGCGCTCCCGCCCCCCAAATCCTCCACCCCCTTTTTTTTCTCCCCTCCAGCTCTCCCGATCTCCCCACCCTCTCCGCCCCCTGGCTTTATCCCGCCCAGGGCAGCAAGCACGCTCACTTGCCCTAGCTGAAGCACAGCAGGGGGTGAAGGCTCGAGAGAAGAGAGTTCGAATCCCCTTGACCCCCCCCACCCCGGACCCCCCGGGGAGTTCGAACCTGGCGCGAGCGGGGGCCCACGCCTCCCGGCCCCCCGCCGAACCCGCAGCGGCGGCCAGCCAGGCAGCACGAACTTCCCACCTGGTTCTCCTCCAGCACGGGTCCCCCAAGCTCGCAGGCTGCCTTCCCAGGCACCGCCGCCGCCCTTTCCCTTCCTACCTCCTCCTCCAGGCCGCCGCTGGGAGCCCGCTATTCTCAGCAGCCGCCTCCGTGGCCACTTCCTCCTCCTGCAGCCGCCGCTTCTTGCAACACCCCCCCCC
>NW_027185776.1:5040709-5101293 GCF_028583685.1 Petaurus breviceps papuanus | reverse complement strand
CGAGGTAGTCCCAGGAATGTGGGGAGGGATATGAGGGATAGAAAGGGATGTTCTGGAAGCCCTCCCACACCTTTTGCAAATGGAAGATTGGGCCATGGGTTAAAAAGTTACAGCTGCTCCCCCCCCAGCGCCCTGCCCTTTCCCCCCCCCAACCCCTGAGCTGAGCTGATTCACACCCAGCCCAGAAGACTGATAGTGACCTCAAAACTCTGCCGGTTCTGAGAAAAAGTGTATCCAGACAACAGGGCCAGAACCTTTGTATGATTATCATCAAATCTAACCTCTGTGCCTCAGTTTTCTCATCAGCAAAATGGGGATAATAGCACCTACCTCCCAGAGTGATTGTGAGGATAAAGTGAGATGAAAATTGTAAAGAAACCCTGCCTGGACATATAATGGCACTACATAAATGTTCCCTATTGCTATTATTAAATGCTTACTGCTGACTCAGCTATATGACTGGGAGGAGATAAACTCTCCTGTCCCCAAGGACCTTCTTATATAGAGACATTAACATGCAAAAAAATATTCATAAAACCCTATATGTGTATAGTATTTTATGGTTTTTGAAGACTTTAAATACATTTATCTCATTCATATAAGACTTGTGAATTAGTATGAGCAATATCCACATTTTAACGATGAGGAAAGAGGATCAGAGAGGTTGTGACTTTGTTGAATTCACAAAGCAAATGAGTTGCTGGACCTAGATTCAAAATCTATTGGAGATCTATGTTTCCAACCTTAATACTCTTAAGCTTCAGTCCTGCCTCATCAAAGGTGGTCTTCCAAACATTTCAGATAAAATGCCCCCAAACTGTCTCAATCTCAACATCTCCAAAATAGAATTTGTTCTTTCTTCCAAAATCTATCACTCTTCTGAAATTAGCTATTTCTGTCAAGAGTATCACATTCCTTCCCTTCACCCAGTTTCCCTCATTCTCCCTCAAATTATATATCCACTCAGTTGCTAAATCTTGCAGTTTCTGACCCCAAAACAATTCATAGCTTTCTCTTTACTGACAAAGCCACAGCCCTAATTCAGGTCCTCATCACCTCTAGTCTAGATCACTGCAAGGGACTCCTTCCTAATTAGACTACCTGTCTCAGGTCTCTCCCTCTCCTCCTACCTTCAATTCATTCTCCACACTACTGCCAAAGTGATTTTCCATGAGCACAGATGTCACTAGTAAAAAGAGTACTAGGTTAGGATTCAGAAGACCTGGGTTTGAATGTGCTGGTCTATTTATTCACTACCCGTGTTTCCCCGATAATAAGACCTATCCCGGAAATAAGCCCTCCCCTTACTATGTAAGATTCCTCTAAAATAAGCCCTCCCCCGAAAATAAGCCCTATTGAGATTGCTACTGTAGTGAAGGTGATCCCCTGCGCTACACACTACATTACGGTACTCTCTGCATGCACCGTTCCCCCCCACCGCGCTCCCGAGCTGCATCCAATCAGAGCTGCAGCAGTGAGAGCGTCATCCTGTTCTTCCCCAGTGATTTGCTTATTGAATAAAGGTACATTTTTTTGTTCACATTTACTTGTTTATTAAAATTGCTGTCAATGTTCATTAAAATAAGCCCTCTGGTGTTTTTCTGTCCAAAAAATTAATAACACAGTGTCTTATTATCGGGGAAACACGGTAGCTATTTGACCTTGAGTAACTTCAAACTGCATTTATTAAGGGGGGAAGGGGTGTTACAACCACCAGTTAGGCAATTACAAAAAGGTAATTAGAGGGAAGAGAATAGTACTAATCATTTGAGGAAAAGGAGTTTAGGGAAGACCTAAAATAGCTGGCACCTAGCTAACCCTAAGGGAAGATAAGGAAGGAGAGAATTCCCAGAATAGGGAACACTTTGCTTAGATGTGTGGAGTCAAACTGTAGAATGCCTAACTCAGGTCCAGTTTAACCAGGACATAGCATATAAGAAAGGGAGTTATATGAAATAAGATGAAAAAGTATACTGAAACCAGTTTGCAGAGGGCCTTAAAGGTCAGGCTGAGGAATTTGTGTTTTATTCTAGGAACAATAGAGAGCCACTAATAGTTTTTAATCTGGGTAATGCCAGGAAGATTATTTTGGCAGCAATGTGAAAGATGTTTTGGAGATTAAAGAATCAAGAAGTGTGGAGGCTATTTCAGAAGTCCTGTTAAAAATTGATGAGCACTTTAACTAGCCTGGTGGACATATGAATGAAAAGAGGAGACATAGGAGAGAAATGTCAGGTAAGTAACATCAACTGTTTGGTTATGGCTGAGGGGCCAGGAGGGTGAAAGAAGATAAAGTCAAAGATGGAATCTTGGATTGCTGAAATGTCAGCAGTACCACCTCCTCAGACAAAAGACAATGTGGAAGAGGAGTGGATCTCCTCCCTCCTCTTACTAACCTAGCCATCACCCCTGCCTTGCCTATACCCTGCTCCCTTTCCAGTGTTGGTAACCCAGTTAACCTCCAGTGGACCCTGTCCTCTACTCTTAAATTCCTTGTTTTCTTGTCCTCATACCATTCACACCTTGCCAAACCTCAGCTCTGTAATGTTCCTGTTCTTTACCCACTTTGTATTCATTCAAGAAGTCGTTTCGCTTCTGAAGAAAAAAAAAAACTCCCACCAACTGCTCAAATTTCTATGAACCACCCCTCACCCCTCACCCCTCCATACCCCCACCCCCAGCCCCAAACTGGTCACTCATTTGCTTCCTAATTGTAAGGAAAAGTTCTACCTAAAGCTAGTGGATTGTTTGATAAGCATCAGGAGGTTATATTGACTCTAATTCAGAGCTGTGGGCATACCTGTCTATTCATAGCTAATGGTCAACTTGGAAGTTGGCTGTGTGATATTAAGGCAACAACAGTTCAGTCTTTCTGGGAGTCCATTTATTTGTAAAATAGGATATAATTTTATTTGTCCAAAGTTACACCATAAGTGTAACATTAAAAAAAGTGACATGATAGGTAGAAAATCCTAAGAGCACTATACTAACTTTCTAATCAGATGTGCTACTTACTATATCACTGTGACTTTGGAGACATGCTCTGAGTTTTCTGTGCTTTGAAAGACCTATATAGAGCTAAAAGGAACTTTTCAGGCCATGTAGTCTAAACTTTCATTTTACAGATAGAAATAGGCCCAGAGGAAAGTGAAGTGACTTGTTCAAGAAAGTCATATGTAACGGGCCTGGGATATGAACTCAGATCCCATGACCTCCAAGTTCAGTACTTCACCTTATTTATAAAATGAAGAAACCAGACTAGATCTGGTTGCCAAGCTTTTTGGTCTCCGGACTCCTTTACACTCTTAACAATTATTGCGGACCCCTTTACATTCTTAAAAATAAAATTAAGATCCTCAAGGAGCTTTTGCTTATGTGGATTGTATCTATCAATACTTATTATATTAAAAAGTTAAAACTGATCATTTGGAAAATATTACAGGAATTAATTTTAAAATAACAACAATAAACCCATTAATGTAAGACAAATAATATATTTAAATGAAAAATATCTATATTTTCCAAAGCAAAAAAAATTTAGTGATGAGTGGCATTCTTTTACATATTTTTGCAAATCTTTTAAAAGACAACTGGATTCTCCTATCTCTTCTGCATTCAATATTGCAATCTGTTGTTTTAGTTGAAGTATATACTAAGAAAACCCAGCCTTACACAGATATGTAGTTGGAAAGGAGAGGAGTATTCTAATAGGCAAATAATTCTTTATTATTTTGAAAACAGCTTTGACCTGAAAAGGTGTCAGAGACCTCCCAAAGGATTAAGGACAGCCCTTTGAGAACCACTGGAGTAAATTATTTCTGTGGTCCATTCTCATTCTAAATCTATGATCCTAGGTCAGATATCATTCATGGTATTAATAATAATTTCCATTTCTAAAATGCTTTAAGGTTTACAACAACAAAGATATGTTAAGCACCTAATAAGTGCAAGGTACCATGCTAGGCACAAGGGGGGAAATCCTGGCTCTCAAGGAGCTTACATTCTAAGAAATGCTGACCTTCCAGCAAGTCAATAATCTTGTGAATTGGGTAATAGATCCCACCTCTAACAGGGTATCCTAGCTAGAACTCAGGTCTTCTAACTCCTGGTGTGGCACTCTTCCTCCTGTACCACTACAATTCTCAAATATTATTATTTTAGGCTTTTCTCTGCATGTTTATCACACATTCCAAAAGCTGGGAGTTGTTCTACATCAGGATTTTGCCTTGTTTTCTCAGTGAGTTCAGTTTTCTTCTCTACCCACTCTTGCTCTCGTTCTAGGAGTCATCACCATACATGCTGATGTTACCATGTATACTTCAGCTGTACCCAGGTCAAAACCTTGAACTTTACATTATCCAGAAGTATTCTATTTCATATTCAGGAACTTGAAATTTCCTTTATTCCAGCTTAAACTTTTATCTTTTCATCTCTCCCTATGCTTTATACCTCTTAAACCTATTCTTTGTTGTTACCAAGACCAACAACAATCCCTCCATTTCTTAGTACTGCCCTTGCCTCTGCTCTGCCTATACCCTTCTCCCTTTCAAATCCTGGTAACCCAGTTCTGTTCCACACTGTCCTCTACTCTTAAATTACTTGTTCCCTTTTCCTAATACCTTCTACACCTTGCCAAACCTCTACTCTGAAATGCTCCTGCCTGTCACTCCCTATGACTCTACTGAAGAGAAATCACAGAACAGTGATGACTGGATCTACTACAATTTTAAATCCTAGCTGAACTCTCTGCCTGAATGGAGGTGAGCATCCATCCACCAAAAAATCCAGCAAAAAAAAAAAGCCTACAAACCACAAGAGACTAAATAATGATAAAAAAAAATCCAATGAGAAGGACAGAAAAGGTAAATAACAAATGTTGGTGGGAATGTGGGTAAAAGTGAGACATTAATGCTTTGTTAGTGGAATTGTGAACTGATTCAACCATTCTATAGGGCAATTTGGAACTATACGCACAGGGCTATAAAACCAGGCATACTTTTTTAACTAGCAGTACCACTACTAGGTCAGTATCCCAAAAGGGATAAAAAAAACAAACAAAAGGAAAAGGACCTATATGTACAAAAATATTTATAGCAGCTCATTTCTTGGGGGAAAGAATAAGAAATTGAGGGGATGCCCATCAATTGGAGAATAGCTGAACAAGTTGTGGTATGTAATTATGATGGAATACTATTGTAGTATAATAAATGATGAGCAGGATGCTCTCAGAAAAACCTGAAAAGATTTGCATGGGCTGATGCAAAGTAAAATGTGCTGTATACAAAGTAACAGCAATATTGTCAGATGATCAGCTGTGAATGAATGACAGCTATTCTCAATGATACAAAGATCCAAGACTACTTCGAAGGACTTATGATGAAAATGTTATCCATGGCCAGAGAAAGAACTGAAGGTGTTTGAATACAGAGTGAAGCACAC
This sequence comes from Petaurus breviceps papuanus, assembly GCF_028583685.1. Classification (NCBI taxonomy): domain Eukaryota; kingdom Metazoa; phylum Chordata; class Mammalia; order Diprotodontia; family Petauridae; genus Petaurus; species Petaurus breviceps. Next base: position 5,095,854 of record NW_027185776.1, on the reverse strand, counting down.
TTTCTTTTACTTTATTTTTCTTGAGGTTGTTTTTTTTTTAATCTGTTTTCTTTCACAATATGACTACTATGGATATGTTTTGCATGACTACACGTGTATAACCTATATCAAATTGTTTGCCTTCCCAATGGGGGGGGAGGGTGAGTAGGGAAGGAGAGAATTTGGAACTCAAAGTTTTAAAAACATATGTTAAAGTTTGTTTTCACGTGTAACTAGGGAAAAATAAAATACTAAATAAAAACAAAAAAATATGAAAATATGATTGGGCTTCTGTAAAAAAAAAAAATTCAATGAGAAACTACAGCAAATTACTTCCCTGTCCCCCCAAGATCTGCACAAAAAGTCATCTGGAAGCCCATTGACAAAAGGATTAGAGACTACCAGAAAGGCCAGATCAGGCAAAAAGAACCATCCAGCTCTCATAAAAAGTACCCACAATGCTAGAACAAAGAGCGGCTAGATACACTCACAGCCTGCAAAGTTCTGTGTCCAGAGGCTATGAGAGCTGAGAGTTCCCATAGGAAAGCTTCAAGGTTAGAAATCTATCAAAGATACATCGGAAGGGAACGGCAGGAACACCAGCTATTCCAAATGTGGCAGCACTCAGACAGATAACGCCTTAGGCCCAGGGGTTCTGAGATCTCTAGCACTCTGTCCCCAGATACCAGAGAGAGATAGGAGGGTCTAGCACTGCCCCCAAAGAAACATGGAGGCCTAAACCTGGGAGGGTGGAAGTTAGCACAAGAAGTCATACATCCTAGGGGCAAAAACAAATAGCAAATACCACCCCACCAAGAGGAAATAGAACCTGTCCCTAACACAAAACCACAATTCAGGAGCTTTAGATTGAGAGACATAAGTATAAGTCACAAGAATTATAACAGCTCCAGAAATTCCAAAAAAAATCCAAAAAAACAGAAGAAAAGAGTAACTACCTAACTACTATAAACAGAGACTCAGGGGAGAAATGGATCTTCCATAAATGACTACATTAATTTCTACAAGGAATAAAGAGATTTTTTTAAATTAAGTAAAAATTCTGAAAGAAAGAGTTGAAAAGAAAATGAATAGCATAAAAGAGAAAGTGATAAATCTTAGCCAAATAATGGACTTTTAGAAAATTAGAATAGGCTAAAGATAAATCAATGACTATGCATAGATAAAAATAATTAATACAAAAGATTAAAAAATAGAAGATATTTTATACCAAAAACAACTGACCTAGAAAACAAGTCAAGGAGAGATCATTTAAAAATCAGTAATGATCTCCCTGAAAACTATGATTACAAAAAAATCAGTGTTGATTCTGTTTGTCAAGAAATCATACATAAAAACTATCCTAATCAATTAGAACCAGAGGGCAAAGTGAAAATAGAAAGAATCCACAAACCCCCTCCTGAAAGGAACTCTAAAAAGGTAAAGTCATAGGAAAGCCACCTCCCAAATCCAGAGTGTCAGGTCAAAGAAAAAATGATGAAACAACCATGAAAAAAAAGAAATTCAAGAACCAAAGAACCACATTCAGGATTACACAAGACACAACTACTTGTGCTCTAAACAAGAGCAAATCTCAGGATATAATATTACAAAAGGCAAAAAAGACTGACTTACAATGAAAAATAACTTACCCTGCAAAGCTAAGTATAATACCAGAAGGAGGAAAATGGATCTTTAATGGAACAGAACAACTACAAGATTCAGTAGGAACTTTGAGATGCAAACATAAAACTCCAGAGAAACTTAGCTAAACTTATTTGAGAAAGAAATGAAAAAAGTTAGCATGAGAATGAAAGACTAACATTCTAATGGGGAGGATGGGAGAGAAGAAACATGTGTCCCTTCAGAACCTTATCTCCAAATAGTATTTTTTTAGAGAGTTAACTAAGAAAATAGAGAAGAGGACTGATCACTTCTGTTCTGAGGACTTTGCAAGAATACAGAGAAGAGAGGGTAAAAGAAATACAATAGTGTAGAAAGGAGAAAAATGTGGATGTAATTTACTATTTCTAATAATTGGGGAGACTAAGAAAATAAGTATACAAAAAGTGTGAAGAATTGGATGAGTAGGTATCAGATGAACCTCATTCTTATCTGAGAGATAAAAGGAAGGTTAAACATATATATATATTATATATATATATATATTTGTAAAAATACAGCAAATTCAATAAAGAAAAAGGTGAAAATGGAGCATGGAATAAGAGGTAGGATACTGGGAAAGGAATATTCAAAAGTAAAACAAACTTCTAGATCCAGAAAGGGAGATTAAAAGAGAAAAAAGAAAAAAAAAAGACCTGGAAACTAACTTCCCACCTAGTTGCATTCCTTTTGTACTTCTATGACTTTTTGTTTTATTTATTTAAATATTTATTTTTTGTTTTATTTATTTAAGTACACATTTTTCAATTATGTAATTCTTTAATTTTTTTAAATTTTGAGTTTCGAAATTCTCTCTCCTTCCTGCTCTTCTCTCTTACCCCTTGAGAAGGTAAGCAATATGATATTGATTATACATGTGAAGTTATGCAAAACATATTTCCTTATTAGCCATGTTTCAAAAGAAAACAAACACGTACACAACACAAAAAATTTAAAAAGTAAAAAAAGCATGCTTCAACCTATAACCAGAGTTCATCAGTTCTCTCTCTGGAGGTGGATAGCATTTTTCATCATGGATCCTTTGGAATTAGAATTTGGAATTCATCTAATATTGCTGTTACTGTGTACAATATTCTCCTGGTTCTGCTCACCTAAGTTCAAATCTAGCCTCAGATACTTACTAGCTTTGACCCTGGGCAAGTCACTTAACCCTTTATTGCCTCAGTTCCTCATCTGTAAAATGGGAGGAGAACACTGGAGAAGGACATGGTAAATCATTACACTGTCTTTTCCAAGATTGCCACATAGGGTCTGACAGGACGGACTGAAGAACAACAACAAGGGTTTAATAAATCCTTTTTGATTGATTAATTGAAGTTGCATTGGAATTTGACTCTATTATATGTTATTTGGCCTCTCAAAGCAAGGCTCCTGGAAAACAGACTATTTCAACACTATATGAGGTAATTTCTTGGAAGGCTCTGCAGCCCCTATAAGTGCATTTTCTGTTAAAACGTATCAGAGAATCATACAACACAGTGCTGGAAGGTACCTTAGTCCAACTTTCTCATTTTACAGATGAGAAAAATGAGAGGAAATAATTTGTGGAGGAAATAATTTGCCTAAGGTTATACAGTACAGTGGCAAAGCTGTTAGTAAATATATTTTTTCATAGGAAAGATTTTGTTCTGAGGGAAACAAAGGACTTGAGGGCACAGATCCCTAGGAAGGATGATCTTCATACCTATGATAAATTTGCAAGCCCTGTATAAGTGCATCCTAGTTGTGAAGTTCCTTGTTAAATTGTAAGGTCCTTGAGAGCAGCAACTGTCTTTTGCCCCAGCCCTTAGCCCTGTATCTCACACATAGTAGGCATTTAGTGAATGTTTATTGAATGATCAATCCCCTCTATGTAATTTAAGTATAAGGCAACTCTATCCTGTCTAAAAAAAACCTAAAGCATCAAAACACTTTCTTTGCTTGGAGCCATTAACTGCTATTTTGGGATTATCTGAGTAGTCACAGCCCCAAAGCTATAGTAATACTGATTCAATAACTGGGAAGATTTGAGAAAGGAGGAAGGTCTGACTCATGGAGAAAGCATTCTACTAATAGAAACTTTGCCTTTAAAGAACACTAGACAAGAGGTCAGTAGACTTGGGTTCAGTTCCCATCTCTGATATTAACTAGTTGTGTGACCATGTCTCTGGGCCTCAGTTTGCTTCTCTATAAATTAAGGGAACTGAACGAGTGTGTGATAAAATCTCTTTCCAGTTCTAAACCCTATGATCTCTAAGCTCAGGCTCCAACATGCTATCAATATAAAGTTGGAAGCTTTACTTGAAAGACCATACCGGAGTATCTTATCTCCCTTGTTTAGTAAGCTCCTTGAAGGAAGAGGCCTCCTCAATTTCTTTCTTTGAGTACCTAGCCCAAAGATGCCTCAGGCATTATTATTGTCAGAAAGTAAATAATTTATTTTATAGACCTTCACTGTCTTGGTGTAGCAGTTTCTTTCAAATTGAAAGCAGGTAGTATGCATGAAACTTTTTTCAAATCTTATGAAATATTTATTATATTGCAAGGTCTTATGTCCTAGGCTAGAAGATCAAAATGGGAAACTGAAGAAGCCCCTACCTACAAGGAGCATATTGTAGGGACATAAGATCCTTCAGTACAATATTTCTTGTATTTACATACATATGTTTGTATACATATATATAGAGAGAGAGAGAGTTAAGAGGCACAATGGATAGAGTATGGGATTTGGAGTCATGAAGACTCATCTTCCAGAGCATAATATGTACAAGGAAAATTAAATACTAAATGTATGCAATGTAATTTCAAAATGGGAGATACTAGCAACTGAGAGAAACAGCTTAAGCTTCCTGTAGAGGGACAACAGGTGATCTGAGCTTTGAAAAGAGTCACCTCAGTAGCAGAGGTGAGAAAAGAGGGAGTTCCAGGTGTGGGGGACAATTGATACATAGACACAAGTATGGAAGATGGAATTTTGTGTGTGATGAACATCAATCAGGTCCTTTTGGTTTTCTCAGAATTTATAAATAATCCATCTAACATAGAGGTTATTTGTTTCTTAAAAGTTTGAAGGAATTCCTGTGAATTCATCTGGACCAGGCAGTGTAGTTCTTTACTAACTTGTTTTACTTAGTCATATATTATGAATATTTCAAGAAAAAACACTACAAGTGCTAGACAGGGTGAGCACTGAATAACATCACAAAAAAAATTCTATATTTTAACAAAGAAAAAAAGACCTTTACAAAGATTTTTAAAAGGACAAAAATGATATAGCATGAAATAGCAACAATTCATTCCCGATCTATTCAAAACAGTTACAAAATGTGAAAAATGGGTGATGAATAGAAAAAAATGATATAGACCTATATTACAATTTCATACTGAAGTTTAACAGATACAAATCAATTGTCATAACAAGGAGTTCAAAAGAGTCTTAAAAAGCAGCTTAGTCAGCAAACATTTGACCTACTTTCCAAATGGAAAAAGATGGCTTTCAAGGGCTACACCAGTTTGCAATGCAGACTTGTTTATAAAACCTCATAGAGAAGGATTATGGAAGATTATGAGCAGCTTGACTGCGTAGAACAGAGAGAACCAATGGAGAGTAAAACAGTTTTAAAGAAAGCTTGGCAAAAGACCCAACTAAGCAAAATCATCCAGAGGTCATTTAATGATGAATATTAGAAAAGGACAACAAACAGAAGAAAAATGAAAAAGCTCAGGAAAGGCAAAATAACAAACTTTCCACCATCAAGGGTAATGACAATAATAGCAGCTAGAATTTCTATGGCACTTTACAAATATTTCATTTTAACCTCACAGCAATTTTGGGAGGCAGGTGCTATTATTATCCTCATTTTATAGAGGAGGAAACTGAGACAGAAAAGGTAAAATGACTTGTCTATGGTCAAAGAGCTAGTCTCTGAGGCTGGATTTGAACTCCTGTCTTCTAGACTACAGTTCCAGTGTTCCATCCACTGTGCCACCTAGCTGCCTTACCCTAACCATGTATATTCCACATGTGCTTATAAAGGAAGGAGAGATGGCACTAAAGAAAACAGAGAATAAGCACATGGGTTGGATCCATGCTAGAGGCAATACAATTATGTGGACACTGAAGTTTCAATTCACAAACTATCTGAAGGGGAAGATAGCAAAGATATAGAGAAAAATCATACTTTTTTAAGGATAGGGACTATATCTGTGATTTTATTGATCCAGCAAACTACCACAGAGGAATCCCTTCTCCCAATGCAGGTTGGCACCTTCTCTGCAATAGACTCAGAGAGCTACCTAGAGCACCATGAAATTAAAGTGTCTTGCCCAGAGTCAATATGTGTCTGAGGAAGAACTTGAAATCAGTCTTTGTGACTTCAGTCATCTCTCTACCTACTATGCATGCTGCCTCTCGGACCTTATAAATAACGAAAAAGACAATTAAAGAAACATCAGTAACCACCAAACTACATACCTACATTCTAGCTACATAAAATTTTTGGAGAACCATATGCATATACCAAGGGCATCCTCACTGAACACATTGAGAGTGAAGATTAATGCAAGTAAGTGAAAATAGAAATGACCCACTGATCACCTCTCCAAAGAAACCCACACTGAAAACACCCAGGAGTCTGATAATTAAAATCTACAGTTACAAGTAATAGGGGAAAAATCCTGCTAGCAACCTGAAAGAAAGAGTTCAAGTACTGACTTCAAGTCTAGTTCACACAAGAAATTAAAACCTCAAAAAAGGACAAGGCATCTGCTGTTCCCCAAACACCTGTTCTTGGGCAGGGCTTATACCTTCAGATGCTTGGCCATGTTCTATACTTCTCCAGCTTTGGGTTTGTTTGGAATTTGTCCCATTTGAATTTTTCTAGAGGAGCTGAAATTCTCAGCCTGGGATCAGCAGGAGCTTACCTGGTTTTATTCTCAGTGTGTCTCAGTTCTGAAGCCAGCCTTCTGCTGAGAGCAAGGTGCTGGCCCCAGACTCAGGCTTTCTCTCCTCTTGTGGACTACTCAGTTTGATTGTCTGTAGCCAAGCTCCTTCCTATGGATGCTGCCATGTACCAGTGCTTCAAAATGCCTTTAACTGATGGGATTGGGAACAGAAAAAAAATCTGCTGTCCAAATATTGCCACAAATTCCAAGAGGCACAAAGGAAAAGTTGACAAGCAACCTTTCTTCAAACCAGGCTAACTTGTATCTCTCGACCAAAGTCATTTTTCCTCAGTTAGAAACTCTTAGTCTCAATCAATCCTTAAACAATTCTTGACCTTTGCATAAGCAAATGTCCTAAGACTCAAGATTTCAGAAACTTTCACTCCCTCTTCCATCAAGTGGCTTAGGGAAAGATTTCTTAAACTCTCTTGGGTCACAGATCCCATTGAAAGTCTTGTTAAGTCTATGGGCAACTCTCTGAATGTCTGAAATGTACAAAATAAAATATATGAGAGGAAACCAATTATATTGGTATACAATTATAAAAAAAAAAATTTTATTTTGCTTTTTTTGGAGGGCAATTGGGGTTAAGTAACTTGCCCAAGGTCACACAGCAATTATCAAAATTTTTTAAAGAAGCTCATGCCTCTGAGTTCAGATTGAAGCATTTTTTTCACTTTATTTTTCTTGCTTTTTGTTTAACAATATGGCCAATATGGAATTATGTTTTGCATGACTTTACATGTATAATGGATAGTATCATATTTCTTGTCTTCTCAAAGGATATGGGAAGAGCTGGAGGAATGGAGAAAATTTGAAACTAACTTTTTAAAAAAATGAATATTAAAAATAATAATTATATTCTCAGATGCATATACATGTAAAAGTGAATCTAAGTTTCTATCTTATCAGAATAAAAATTTAGGGAAAAAAGTTTATCCAGTTAAAACCACTGATTTAAGAGAGTCCATTGATCAGTAGTACACTAGACACTATGAGGGATACAGAGACATATATATGTATATAAAAGCCACTCCTTGCCCTCATTAGGGAACCCCCCCCACACACACATTTCATAATACAGGATCCATTTATGGTATAATAACAGAGAGACAGATAAGGAACCTAATTTGATGTGCCAATCCTTGTAACACCTAAAAAATGGGAATTCAATTTAATTCAACAAATATTATTAAACACCTACTGTGTGTAACACTAAGGATACAAAAATGAAAAAATAATACAGCTCCTACCCTCAAGAAGCTGTCTCTGTTGTAGAAGGTTATGTATAGAGAGGTACGAAGTCTCCCCCAAGAGAAGCAGAATTGGGGAAAAAAAATCTGCTTCTGACTGTGAGCCTACTTAAATGACTTTTTTTCAGTGACAGCCCTTTCCAAAATGATATATCTTCTTCTGCCAATGCCTGGGAAATGGCTTATTTTGAAACCATCAGTTTCTTTGGTTCTAAATATTTAGTGACTTTCCAGCCCTGGAATGTATTTTGGTCCTCTCTGTTACTGGTGTTGTCATTTGCTAACTATATTAAGAAATGCCATTTACCTCAGACTCCAGCTCCAAGGCCTCTTTGTAACTTCCCACCCTCTAAAGTTCGTAAATAAATAACCCACTGTAGACGTTCCCTGGGTCTCAAGTCAACCCATTTGGTACAGGGGAAGAACTAAGTGCATAGTAATTATAGGTGAATCTCACTTTAAGAAAAACCTATAATTACAAAAAAAAATTTCAATGAATTTAGCTTGCTGGTTTTCATTAGAAAATGAAACTTTTATCAACACCTCTTGACATATGAAAGATTACTCCATTTGGAGAATTTTATTTATATGTACCTTTTTTGGAACCTGGAACATATCTATTAAGAGTAAGTATAGTAGAAAGATAACTAGATTTTACATCAGAGGAACTAGATTCAAATGCCTAATTCTATTACTACCTCTTTGACTCTGTACAAGTCACTTCTCCTCTGCTGACCTCAATTTCCTCTCCTCTAAAATGAGGGGGCTAGACTACATTAAATGACGAAAGTCCCTTCCAACTCTAACATTCTATGTTTTATGATTCTAGGACCTATCTTTTGAGTCCTGGCACTTATTAGCTTCATGACCTTGAGCAAGTTACTTAAACTTCAGAGTATACAACCTGTATACATCTCAGGATATACAAAATGAAATAGGGGATAGGAACTGAACCTGTGGTTTCATTATGATAGGGGAATTCCCTCTCCTACAGAAGTTCAGCACCTTTTCTGCCGGTTCAGGTCTTAGATGAATGAGGTGCAGGCCCTGGGAACCCCCTTGAACTCTAATTAAATCTTCCCATTTGATGAGGCATTTGCATGAAGCCATAAGCCTTACATTGTGGCTGGGCCCAGACCTCTGTTACTAGCCTAGCCCTCCATTGTTCATCTACTTCCCATCCTTGAGCCTATCAAAATATCAATCCACCCCTGAACTGGCCTAGCCCACCATTGTCTGTAGTCTCCAGGTAGCCTCCAGCAACTTCCCACCCTTAAGCATTCATTGACCTCATCTGACTTCTCCTGAACACCCTCCCTAAACTCCTCCTCTAGACCACCCCTAGATTCCTCCCACAACTTTCTGTATATGAGATCCCATCTTCTCTCCATGTGGTGTGAGCGCCACAGAATGATCTAGCACAGGCTTAGTCTGTGTCTAATACAAGCCAACTTTTAATAAACTTTACTTTTCTTTAGCTGAGAAGACTTGAGTCAAATTCATTCAGCAGGATCCGGCATGTTGGTAGTTTGGGGTCTCCAGAGCAACCCTAACCCTCTTTATGGGTAACCTCTTCATTAGAGAGTTGCCTAGAGCACAGTTAAGTGACTTCCCCAGGGTCACATAGCTGTGTCAGGAAAAGGTTCAGGAAGAAGGTGGTGCCCTGAACTCTGCTCTGAGATAAACTAGTAATCCTAAAAGGTAGAATTGCAGAGGGAGAGTACTATGTAACATGGTGGACAACCTATGAAAAAGAATAAAGGTAGGTAGACTGGGAAAAAAATGGTTTACAGCCAGGTTATTTGGGCTTTATATGTCAAATGGGTATTTGTTTTTGATCCTAGAGGTAATAGGAAACCATTGAAATTTCTGGAGCAGAGGAGTGACAGTACTTTAGCAATATAGGGGCATTAGGTGTTACAGTGGATAGAGTGCCTGGCCTGGCGTCAGGAAGACCTGAGTTCAAATCTTGCTTCAGACACTTACTGAGCACTTGCTATGGGCAAGTAACTTATCCTTCTTTGCCTCAGTTTCTTCATCTGTAAAATGAGCTGGAGAAGGAAATGGCAAACCACTCCAGCATCTTTTCTAGGAAAACCCCATATGGGGTCATGAAGAGTCAGACACAAAACAGTTGAGTAATAACAACTGTACTTCCTTACTCTCAGGATTATATTGTGAGGATCTGATTTGTCTCTGTGTGCTTTTCTTGTCTTTGTTATTGGTGTTTTGCTTTTGTTTTCCTTAAAATACACCCAAAACATATAACTTTTTATACACTTAAGCACCTTGCCTTGTCTAGGGGGATAGGTAGGAAAGAGGAGAGGAGACAAGGAAGGGAAATGGGTTCTAATATCTGTAATACCACAGAAGGTAGGAGCAGCAAGAATGATTTATTTATTACTTGCTCATGGCCTCCAAAAACAAGTCACAGGTAATGATACCATAAGCAACCAGGAAAATTCCTGAGTGCCTGATCATTACAATACAGTTGTCAAGAATGAATGTTCAAGTTCTCAAAGAAGAAGTTTGCTTGCCAACAGCCAGGGTCTGATTTTGGAAAACCCGAAAGGTGAGAGATCACTACTCTAGAGCAATTAGCATTTCCATAGGAGCTAGCCCTGAAAGACACCTTCTGTCATAGTCATGGGTTGTTACGGTGAACTACTGATTGGGATTGCTACAATGTTGCTTGTTCTTGTTTCTTGTGATGATGTAAATCTTATGGAGGCTACCAGGCAGCCACTGTCAGGCAGTGAGCTGCAGGAGAATGATCATGGGTGACGTGGGGGAAGGGAGCCATGTATGTGTGAGGAACAGCAAGTAGTCCAGTGTTGTTGAATCATAGAGAGTGCGGAGGGGAGTAAAATATAAAAAGATTGGAAAAGTAGAAAGGGACCAGGCTGTGAAGAGTTTTAAATATCAGACATTTATGTTTAATCTTGGAGGTAATAGGGAGTCACTGGACTTGGGGGGGGCAGTGGGGAGGGGAGTGTAATAGGGTCAGTTCTACACTTTAGAAAAATCACCATGGCAGCTGAAAAGAGAACGAGTCAGAATATGGAAAGTCCTGAAGCAGGAAAACTAGTCAGAAGTCTACTTCAATAGTCCAGGCAAGAAGTGAATTACAATCAGAGGCTATATAGGTAGAGAAAAAGGGACCAGAAATGTCAACATGATTTGTCCGCAGTTTGGATGTTTGGGATCAATGAGAGTGAGGAACCTAGGATGACACTGAGGTTGTAAGCCTGGTTGAGGGAGGGGATGGTGGTACTCTCAACATTAAGAGGGGAATTGGAAATAGGAGAGGATCTGGGAGGGAAAGATAAATTATGTTTTGGATACATTGGGTTGGAGATGCTTAAAGGACATTCAGTTCAAGGTGTTTAAAATCAGTTAGTTATCTGGACCTATATCAGAAAACAGGCAAGAGATGGATATACAGTATAAACCTGGGAATCATCTGCATACAGATGATAACTGGAGCTTTGGGAGCTATCATCAGATGAGATAGTAGGGAGGGAAAAGAAAAGAGGACCATGGACCAAGCCTTGGGGGACTTCCATAGTTAGTGGGTGTGCCAGATGAAGAACGAGTAAAGGAGACTGAGATGGAACAGGTAGAAATGGCCAGGAAAAGGTCACCTCCTCATTACAACTTTGAGTAAAGAAGGTAATGAAGGATGCTGTGAGAGGCAGGTGAAGTAAGGATGAGGGAAGAAGGTGGAGCTCTCAGCTTGTGTGAAGTAATAAAAAGAGGACCAGGAGTAGTGTAACAAAAAGGGAGGCAAGAGTATCCAAGAGGAAAAGGGGATCAACAGTATGAAATGTTGCAAAGACGTCATCAAGAAGGATCGGGATTTTTAAAGGGGTCGTGAGACTGGGCAATTAAGAGATCACTGGTAATTTTGGAGAGGGTAATTTTTGGACAGCTGAATGACAAGGTCAGAAACCATATTGCAAAGATTTTAGAAGGGAATGAGAGAAAAGGAAGTAAAGGTACTGTCAAGGAGTTCAGTCAAGAAAGGGAGGAGGGATAGAAGATGATAGTTAACAAGGATGGGGGGATCATATGAGAAATTTTAAAGGATTGGGGAAATACAGATAGTCAAAAAGGAGCCAGCAGATAGGGGAAAGACTGAAGATAATAGAGAGAATTGAGATGATATTGGTAGTATTATTCTGGAGAAGTAGCAAAGGAGAGCAAGTCATGGCAAGGAAAGGGATCAAGAGTATAAGTCCAAACCAATCCTTCGCAGACTGTTTAGCATTGTGCCTGGCACATAGTAGGCACTTAATAAATCTTCATTGATTGAAAAAAAAAAAGAGTACATGTACAGGAGTTGGCTTGGATCGGGAGAAGGCCACTTCATCAGAGCCTGGAGTAAAGAAGGTGTAATGAGGGATGCTGTTAGAGGGATATGAGGTGAGGAGGAAGGAAGAAGGGGAAACTCAGCAAATGGCCTCAAATTTTTTTTTTTGGTGAACAGGCAAGGTCTTTTGATTCAGTAGAAAACTTAAGGAGAGATAAGAATTCTGGAAACAATTATTGTAGAAAGTAATTTAGGGAATTGATTAAGGAGGAATAGAATATTTGCTTTGAGGGATGGAGGGCCCATTTTGATTAGATAACTTTGTCTTAAACCCAATCTTTATGACTTCATCCAACTCAATTCATCAGTACATGAATAGGAATGAAAAGGAAGAAAATGGAGGGAGTGATCTTCAGTTGTGTTTGATAAAGGTGGTAAAAGAAAAGTCTAGAAATGATTGTATGGAGCAAGTGGTTTGACGGAAAAGGGAAGCCAGTACTGGAAAGGGTGGCCAGTTTACTGGGTGTGAGGTGAAACTTCAGCTTTCTTTTGATTTGCATTTCTTTTATCACTCATGATTTGGCTTGGTTCTAAATAGTTTGTTGTTGTTCAGTATTTTTTCTCCCTTGGTGACCCCATTTGGGCTTTTCTTGGCAAAGATACTGGAGTAATTTGCCATTTCCTTCTCCAAATCATTTTACAGATGAGGAAACTGAGACAAACAGGGGTAAGTGACTTTCCCAGGCTCACATAGGGGGATATATTTGACCCCATGAAAATTAGTTTTCCTGACTCCAGGCTTTACAGTCTATCCACTTCACCACCTAGCTGCCTTGTAAATAGTTTGCAATCCTCAAATTGGGAACTGTTTGTCCTTATCTTTTGACTATTTATTGGGAAATAGCTTTTTGTCTTATATGTTTCTGTTAGTTGTCTTGGATACCAAAGCATTATCTGAGAAATCTGATACAAAGGGTTTCTTTTTTTTTCTATTTAACCATTTTCCTTCTTATTATAGATGTATTAATTTGTTTGTGCAGAAGTTTTTCAATATCATGTAATCAAACTTATCTATTTTAGTTTTTGCAATGCTCTCTAGCCCTTGTTTGGCTAGGAATTCATCTATCATAGCTATAAGATGTCTATGATCTACTTCTTTTCTAAATTTTTAATATTCTCCAATATTATCTTTAATATTCAGGTCATAAATCCATTTTGAACTTATTTTGTAATAGGGGATATGCCAGATTGCTTTCCAGTTTTCCCAGAAGTTCTTAAAAATAGGACACTGAACACCATTTTACTCCTCACTTTGAAGAGACCAAGACATGACCCAAAATTTAAACTTTAAGTAAATTTTCTTATGGGGTGCCAAGGTAAGGGTTGAGGGTGAGATTATAATCAAAGGAACCAAAGTTCTGAAGAGGAGAATTCCAAGCTATCCCTAGTCATGTGAAAAATGCTCCAAAGCCAAATAATTAGAGAAATGCAAATTAAATCAGGGGCAGCTAGGTGGTGAAGTGGATACAATGCTAGTCCTAGAGTAAGGAAGACTCATCTTGAGTTCAAACCTGGTCTCAGACACTTACTAGCTGTGTGATCCTGCGCAAATCACTTGAGCCTATTAACCTCAGTTTCTTCATCTATAAAATGAGCTGGAAAGAGAAATGGCAAATCACCACAGTATCTTTGCTAAGACAGTCCTAAATGGGGTCATAAAGGGACAGACATGACTAAACAACAACAAAAATTAGGTCAATTCTGAGGTTTCACCTCCTACCCATTGTTAGATTGTGATCTCCTTGAGGGCAAGGCTTGAATTTTGCCTCTTTTTATATCCCCTGTGTTTAATGTAGTACCTGGCTAAGTAGGCATTTTTTTTTGGAGGGGGAAGGCAGGGCAACTGGGGTTAAGTGACTTGCCCAAGGTCACATGACTAGTAAGTGTCTGTGGCCGATTTGAACTCAGGTCCTTCTGACTCCAGGGCCCGAGCTCTATTAATGGCACCACCTAGTTGCCCCCACTTAGTGGACATTTAACAAATATTTATTGATTAGAATGGGCAAAGTTGACAAAAAAGGGAAAATTACAAATTTTGGAAAACAGTTGCATTGATCCACCATTGGGGAAACTATAAATTGATCCAGCCATTCTTGAAGGCAATTTGGAACTCTTCCCCCAAAGTTGGGAAATTGTACATGTCTTTTGCCTCAATGATTCTACCACTAGACCTATATCCTAAAGAGATGAAAGAAAGAGGGAAAGGTTTCATGTGCACAAAAATACTTACAGGGGTGGCTAGATGGCGCAGTGAATAGAGTACCAGCCCTGGAGTCAGGAGGACCTGAGTTCAAGTCTGGCCTCAGACACTTAACACACACACACACACACACACACACACACACACACACACAAAACTAGCTGTGTGACCTTGGGCAAGTCACTTAACCCCAATTGCCCTCCAAAAAAAAGCAAAAAAATACTTATAGCAGATCTTTTTGTGGTGGCAAAAACTAGAAACTAAGAAGGGACCCACTACCTACGAAATGCCTACACAAATTATGGCTTATTAATCTAATGGAATACTATCTACTTTACCATAATAAATAAAGAGATGGTTTCAGAGAAACCTGCAAATACTTACATGAAGTGATTCAGAGATAAGCAAGCAGAACCAGGAGAACAATTTTATACTCTTAATATCAATATTGTAAGAGTAAGCAATTTTGAAAAACTTAAGAACCCTGATCAACACAATAATTAACCATGATTCCAGAGAATGTAGCCTGCCTCTTGACAGAGAGGTGATGCAAAATGAGACACACAGTTTTGGGTTTTGGATGTGTCTAATGTGGGAATTTGATTTGCTTGGCTATGCTTTATTTCTTACAAAGGTTTTGCATTTCTTTTTCCCCCCAGGGAGACATGAGGTGGAAGGAAAAAAATAAATGTTTGGTAATTGGGAAAGTAAAGAATAGACAGAACCCAAGTTACCGTTCAGTTTAATATCTGTTCAGTTCAATTGTCATTGCTGATTTATATTAAATCTTTATTAGAGTTTATGGGTGCTTGAGACCCCAAAATACCAACATGCCCTGATCCTGCTGAAGAGGTTACCCACTAAGAGGGTTAGGGTTGCTCTGGAGACCCCAAAATACCAACATGCTGGATCCTGCTGAATGAATTTGACTCAAGTCTTCTCAGCCAAAGAAAAGTAAAGTTTATTAAAAGTTCGCTTCCATTAGACACAAAGTCTCTGCTAGATCATTCTATGGCGCTCTCACAACCATGAAGACAGGATGGGGTCTTATATACAGAAGGTTGTGGGAGGAATCTAGGGGTAGTCTAGAGGAGGAGTTTAGGGAGGGTCTTCAGGAGGAGTTAATGAGGTCCATGAGTGCTTAAGGGTGGGAAGTTGCTGGAGGCTACCTGGAGACTACAGACAATGGTGGGCTAGGCCAATTCTAGGGTGGATTGATATTTTGATAGGCTCAAGGATGGGAAGTAGATGAACAATGGAGGGCTAGGCTAGTAACTAGGTTAGTTACTAGTTAGCAGTTAGTAACTAGGCTAGAGGTCTGGGCCCAGCCACAATGAAAGACTTATTGCCTCATGTAAATGCCTCATCAAATGAGATTTAATCAGAGTCCAAGGGAGGTTCCCAGAGCCTATACCTCAAGGACTCAAGGAGAGTTGAGGGGGCTTCCAGAGCCCACATCTCATCACTGCCAAATGAATTCAACTCAAGCCTTCTCTCAGCCAAAGTAAAAAAATTTTATTAAAGATTTGCCATACCAGGTAGACTCTTAAAGAGTTTAAGTATTTGTGAACTTGTATTAACAAGCAAGCCAGAACAATCTGACACAGAATAAATTTGTGCAAGATTAATCTCAGCACCTTCATGGAGGCAAGATGGATCTTATATACAGAAAGATTGTGGGAAGGATCTAGGGGCAGTCTGGAGGAGGGATTTGGGGAGGGTCTTGAAGAGGAGTCTAAGGAGGTTCTTGCCAGGACAGAGGTCCCACTCTAGGAATGGGATTAAGGGTGGAAAATAGCTGAAGACTACCTGGAAATGACAGACAATGGAGGGCCAGGCTAGTTTAAGGGTAACAGATTTGGGTACAGATATTTTGATTGGATCAAGGGTGGGAAGTAGTTGGACAATGGAGGGCTAGGCTAGGTTAAGAGTAACAGATTTGGGCCTAGCAATAATGAAAGGCTTATGGTCTCAGGCAAATGCCTCATCAAGTGGGAAGATTCAATCAGAGTTTAAGGGGTTTCCCAGAGCCTGTACCCTACCACTGTTGTACAAAACTTGAAAAGAAACTGATTTTGCATCACTTTATTTTTTAAAGAAAAAAAAATCAAGAAGAAATAGGACCTGAACCACTTGGAAGAGGTACCTCTTCCAGGACTGATCTCTATCCCTTGGCATATGGGTCCAGAAAAGACAGACCATTTAGTCAGAAGGGAGTAAGCCCCAACCCCTTGGGCCCAGCAGTAGCTCTAGATGGGAACTGATTTTATAACAAGTATAGGAGACAACAGCTTGAGAGTCAGAGTGTTGCACTGACTCCCTGGAGTTGTTTCAAAAACTGGAGCACTGCCTCCAGAAAGTGGGGAGGGTGGGATAAGAGAGTATGAAGAGAGAGAGATTCCTACCAGTGTAATCTAGATCCTGTTTTTAGTCAAATTAGGATTCCCCTTATCCTCACTTCCTTATATGTAATCTAGGAGAATTAGGTTTATGTAGAAGTCAATTCCCTGAACTGAATGCCCAGTCTTTTTCCAAATAATGTCATTTCCTTCAAATTTATCAGTCACCTTGGAACTGTTTATGCAATTTGCATATAACCTTAGAGGAATTCTTTCTAAACTTCAAAGTCCCAAGACCTGACTGGTTCATTATCTCCAAACTCTGGCACAACCTCCTTTTTCCCTGGCTTGGGATGAATCTACTTTTAAGGGAGAACTAGAAATATTAGTGCCAAGGGCCCTATATGGTACAGGACCTGATCTAGATGCCTTATCAGGAAGTTTGGGCATGACCCTTTAAAGCTGGTCACTTTGTTTTATTGGGCAGAAAAGTATGTGTGTTTACATTAGTGGATAAAGGTTTGTTTTCTCTTTGGAGAAATATAAATATATACTACTACCTCTAAACTGGGTTCCTGAAGCAAATTCCATTACTTTCCTCCATATTTTCACTTGGTAGAGCTACACTGTCTCAAAAGAGGAGAGACCTGTCCAAGATCACACAATCAGTAAATGTCAGAGCTGAAACTTGAACACAGATCTTACAGGTCTTCTTTCTCCTAGGCCAATACTTCTGTTAGTATAAACTAATAGGACTTGGAATGCATGCAATTTATTGTTTAAACAAAAAATATAGCAAGTACAGATCTAAGCATCAGACTTCTAGGAAGCTTAATTCTATCAGCTAAAAGTAATCCCATTATTCTCCCTCTTTCTCAGTAAACTTTTTGTTTTCTATGACCTTCAGGATCAAACACGAATTCCTCTGTTCAGTATTTAAAGTACTTCACAACCTGACCTCAACCTGTCCTTCTAGCCTGATTGTACCTGATTCCTTTCCAGACCCACGAAGGTCCAGTCACACTGCCCTTACTGTTCCTTATACTCAGCATTCCACTTCTCATCTCCATGCCTTTGTCCTGGCAGTCCCCCATGCCGGCAGCGCACTCCCTCCTTCCTTACCTCCATTGAAGTTTTGGGTTTAGGGGTGCTCAAGACCCCAAAATACCAACACGCTGGGTCCTGCCAAATGATTCCACTCAAGCCTCTTCTCTGCCAAAGTAAAATGAACTTTATCAAAGATTCGCCATAATGGGTAGACTCTTAAGAAACCTAAGTATTTGTGACGCTTGTATTGATAAGGGAGCCAAATTGAATCTCCTCTAGATTGAATTTCAGCACCTTTATGTAGGCAAGATGGATCTTGCCTACAGAAAGATTGTGGGAGGGATCTAGGGGGTCTTGAGGAGTAATCCAATGAGGATCTTGACCAGGACTGAGGTCCAGCTCTAGGAATGGGATTAAGGGTGGGAAATAGCTAAAGGCTGCCTGAATGTGACAGACCAAGGAGGGCTAGGCTCAGTTAAGAGTAACAGATTTGGGCCTAGGGATAATGAAAGGCTTATGGCCCCAGGCAAATGCCTCATCGAGTGGAAAGATTCAAGGGGGTTCCCAGAGCCTAAACCCCATCACCTCCACCTCTCAGAATATCTAGTTTTCTTCCAGTCTCTACCCAAGGGCCACCTTCTACATGAAGCTCTTACTGATCCTCCCAGTTGTTACTGATTCTCCCAAAATCACTCGTATGTCTTTTGTATACACCTATCTATATTATAAGGGGTACAGTAGACTTCAGGGCCTGGAGTCAGGAAGACTCATCTTTTTGAGTTCAAATCTGACCTCTGACTCTTATTAACTGTGTGACTCTGGGCAAGGCACTTAGCCCTATTTGCCTCAGTTTCCTCATCTATAAAATGAGCTGGAGAAGGAAATGGCAAACCATTCCAGTATCTTTGCCAAGAAAACTGCAAATGAAGTTGTTCAACTGTGATCAGGAAAGTTACCAAGTGTAGAGTGGGGGCTTAAAAGCAGAGAAGAGAAACTTCCTATTAAAGTAATTTTGGAATATATGCTATTTCAAATTCCTACCTAGAGCTATATTAAACCCTGGGTCAGCACCCAGGCAGGCACCATGAGCTCATGGTGGGGTGAGCATTCTCTGAAGAGCAGTGAGAATACCAGGGTCTTTGAGAAAGCCCATACATGTGTGCTGAATATCCTTTCACAAAGCCACTTAGCTAATAGCTTGGGGGTAGTGCCATTGATGGCCAAATTACATACTAAGCTAGCTTGCTTTTCTGTAGGTTTCGGAAAACAGGGAAATGAGCCAGGTGGGGGTTATTATTGCTTCTATGGCACCACCAAGTGTTCCCTCTAGCCCACACTGACTATTACATGGGAAGATCAGATGATGTCAAAGTGGGAAGAGCCTCCCAAAAGAACAATGTTCATAATGACAACAATATAATTAAAGTCAATGTGGAAAGGCAGCAAAATTGGTCATATGAAACACTAAATGTTAGTGCCACACTATCAGAATTAAAAGACACATTCTTTCTGTTAACAATTGGCAGGACAACTGTCTCTTTTTCAGAGAATATATTTTGTAAGAGAGTTTGGATATTTTATTGGGAAGTGTCAGTTGTGCCAAAAGTAAAATCTATCATTACATTAAAATTTTAATTTAAAAATAGATACAATGAAAAGGAAAGGACCTATCTTTAAAAAAATACCCATACTGCTCTATTTAAAAGCAAGGGATTGGAAACAGTCTGTGTGCCCAATGATTAAGTGACTAAATAACGGTATATTCATACAATAATAGATTTAGATCTGAAAGGGACCTTAGATGCCATCACATCCCACACTGATTTTATAGATGGGGAAAATCTCTGAATCAGGGTTTGAACTCAGGTCTTCCTGACACAAAGCATCACACTCTATCAACTATCACATAGTTGCCAGATAGAGTGCCATAACACTGGTCAAAGTAAAAAACATTAAAAAAAATTTTTTTAAGGATAAAAGACACACATATGTATGTATATATTTATATATGTATATATAGTAAGGAACATATATGTATATATAAAGTAAGGAATGCAAGAAAATGAGGGAAAACTTATTTGAAGTAATAAAAAGTGAAAGCACTTCATACATGTTGACTATGATGAATATGTAAGTATGCAACTCTGGTAATGGAGGCTTATTACTGATATAAAGGGCCTGGGTACACTTTGAGGGATTTTTTATTTCTCTGGTTCTATACTCCCACCCAGATCAACTGAGAACTTCAATATCTGACATTCTACTACCCATAGCTCTCTTACAAGCACACAGGCTCACATGACTGAATAAACTTATTTGAGGCTTAAGGGAAGCAAATTGGACTAATATCATAGCATACAGACAACAACAATATCCATTAGCAAGCAATTCTCCCACCAGAGGCTTGTAGAATCACAGTGCTTATACCAAGGGGTGTGGGAGTGTGTAGGGGGACATGGGGAGGGAGGAGAAAGGGGGTGTTTCTCAAAATTGATGCTATTCTCTACAGCTCCTTTGGCTATCTGGACAGTGCTGTTTTTTTCTATGTTGTTGTTGTTGTTGTTGTTTTTTTTCCCATCTGCTTTCAGCAGATGCCCACTTCCCAGGTTCCTCTGACCATCCTAGTGTAACTCTTCCTTCTTCCAGCTCTCTTCAGCATGTACTCACCCTTACTCGCTTTTCCCTTGTATTCCTCAGCCTCATGCTGATGGTGATTCTTCCCTGGGAATTTACTCTCCCTCCCAAGGATCTCCTTCCATTTTCTGGCAGTAACAGATACTGTCCTCCCAGAGGACACTCCATCCCTGATCATCCTTCCTTTATTATACCACTGTAATAGTCATGGAATATAAAGATCCCCCTATATTGGCTTGGTTTTTGGTGTTAAAACCCAGGGCTTGTTAATCCCACCTGTGGGATGGACTTGTTGATGTGAAAAGAGAGGGCTGGACTGGGAGGAGCTGGTGATTGTAGATTTGGAGAGACACAAGAGAGTGGTAGAAGAACTTTTTGGAAGCAGCACCTTTTGGAGGCAGAGAGAGACTGAGAGGATTGCTGAGGGCCACTTTGAATTGCCCTGGAGTTTTGAGACCTGCCACCCAGAGCTGCCGAGGACTGAGGAGACATGGATGTTTTGCTGGTACATTGTTTTGATGTTGTTTTGCCAGATTTGTCCACTGGTGAAAGACAGTCCTGTTGTTGCAGAAGTTCTGGAACCTGGCTGTTGGTTAAGAGCTCCTGAGACTGTTCTGCAGACAGAGAGTGAATACTGTCCACTGGTGAAGGACAGTGCTGTTGTTGCAGGAGTCTGGGAACCTTTCTGTTGGTTCAGAGCTAGTGAGACTGTTCTGCAGACAGAGAGTGAATACTGTCCACTGGTGAAGGACAGTGCTGTTGTTGCAGAAATGTTGGAACCTTGCTGTTGGTTCCAAAGCCCTGAAGAAGGATTTTCTTGTTGTATGTTTACAGAAATCCTGGAAGAGGGTTTTGCTAATGTTTTCAGGGGTCCTAGGACTGTTCTGCAGACAGAGAATGAATTAATGAAGAGACTGGCAATGTATCTTATGGTCTTGCTAAGCTTTGTCTCCCCAGGAACAAAGATTGCTGAGAACTTGCCAGTGTCAAGATGAAGAAAAGACCTCCATTTGGGTATTAAGTGCTGTGCTTAAACTTTTTGTAACTCTGGGGTAGATTCAATTGTGATCCAGGGGTGGGGAACTTTTGACCTTTTTGTGTTCTATGACTGAACAAATGAATGTACTTTACTTATGATTGGAAACTAATCTCCATTTGAGAAGAGGGGCTTTGTGATGGACTAAATGAAGGTACAGCCTAGGGGTGGAGTAGTATTTAGAACAGGGACTTTGTAATTGATTAAATTAATGTAATGTCCTGAGGTGGGGTAGTACTTGATTAACTTAGGTAGTACTTGGAGATTATTTAATCACACTTCGTAAATGCTGTATTTTGAATGTCATATTTTGATCTTCTCTGTTCTTAATTTGTCACTGAATAAAATGGAGAGCACCTATGCTGGTATTCTGAACCTTGGGAAGTTGCCTTTGCTTGGCATTACATTACAACCACCAGGAACTTTATTGTCCAGAAAGATGACAACACCCTTGGTCCTCACAGCTCCTCAATAACTTCTGTCCCAGGGACCTCTCTGATTGGAGAGTGGAGTAGAGAGCTCTTTCCAAAGCCTCCATTTTAGGAGGATGCTCAGACCTATCATCTTTTCATTTCCCACAAGACTGCACTCCCTTGGACTTCATGCCAGGTACCTTCCCTTCCCCTTACCCCCTTTTCAGCTTCCTTTTGTTTATTGTCTTCTCCCAAAAGATGATTAGCTCCTTGAAGGTAGGATTTTTCTTTTTTGTATTTGCATCCCCAGTGCTTAACACAGTGGTTGGCATATGCTGTTGCTATTCAATAGTTTCAGTAGTGTCAGACTCTTTATGACCCCAGCTGGGGTCTTCTTGGCAAAGATTCTGGAGTAGTTTACCATTTCCTTCTCCAACTCATTTTACATAGATGAGAAAACTCAGACAAACCAGATCCTGAGGCCAGATTTGAACTCAGGAACTCTCTTCTCATTAGATTTTTTTTGGACAGCACTCGCTCTTGGTTTTCCTTCTACTTATCTGACTGCTCTTTCTCTGTCTCCTTTGCTGAATCCTCCTCTAGATCATGCCCTCTAACTGTAGGTGTCTCTCACGATTCTGTCCTTGTCTCTTCTCTCTCTATACTACTTGAGTTGGTGATCTCATCAGCTCCCATGAATTTGATTATCATCTCTATAATGATGACTCTCAAATCTATCTTTTCTATGCCAAACTCTCTGCTTATCTCCAGTCTTACATCTCCAACTGCTTTTCAGACATTTAAAGGTGAATGTCAAGTAGACATCTTAAACTCAATATGTCCAAAACGGAACTCATTATCTTTCCCCCATCATTTCCCTCTGCCCCAACCTTCCATATGACTGTAGAGGGCAACAGTGTCCTCCTAGCCCCTGAGATTCTCAACCTAAGAGTCATTCTACATTCCTCACTATCTCTCACTCACACACAACTGTTGCCAGGGCCTGCTGAGTTCACTTTTGCATCACCTCTCAAATATGCACTCTTCTCTCCTCTAATACTGCATGCTAGTGCAGACCCTCGTCACTTCATTCCTTGATTAGGCAAGAGCATGCTGGCCAGTCTGCCTGTCTCCAATCTCTTGCCCCTCCAATCCATTCTCCTTTCAGTCACTAAAGTGACTTTTTTTTTCAAGGGGTGGAAGGCAAGGCAATTGGGGTTAAGTGACTTGCCTAAGATCACCAAGCTAGTAAATGTATCAAGTGTCTGAGGCCGGATTTGAACTTGGGTCCTCCTGACTCCAGGCCAGTGCTCTATTCACTGCCACCTAGCTGCCCCTAAAGTGATTTTCCTAAAACATAGGTCTGATCATGTCACCCCCTCCTCAATAAACTCCAGGAGTAAATACAAAATTCTCTGGCATTCAAAGTCCTTCATAATCTAACCCCCTCCTACCTTTCTAGTCTTCTTATACCTTGCTTCCCAATACATTCTCTTCAATCCAGTGACACCAACCTCCTGGCTGTTCCATAAAAAAGACACTCCACCTCTTGTTTATGGACATTTTCTCTGGCCGTATCCCATCCCTAGAACAGTTTTCCTTCTCTGTTCTGACTATTAACCTCCTTGGCTTCCTTTAAGCCCCAACAACAATCCTACCTTCTACAGGAAGTTTTCCCTAAGCTCTCTTTATTTCCATTTCCCCCCTGTTTTAATTATCGTCTATTTATTCTGTACAGAACTTGCTTTTTATGTATTTGTATATATTTGTATGTTGTCAGCCCCATTAAATCATATGAGGGCAGGAATTACCTTTAGCCTCTTCCTATATTCCTAGCACTTAGCTCAGTGTCCAATACATAGCAAGTACTTAATGAATGTTTATTGATTGATTCTAACACATTACCAACTATTAAGTTGGTTCCTTTTTCTCCTCCATTACTTTGTTCACAGAATTCTTCTCCAATCCAGCCCCTATCCTTACACTAGGGGACTTCAAAATACATGCTGACATTCCCTTTAACATCCTGGCTTCCTAATTTAATCTCTTTAGCTCCTATTACCTATACCTTCATTCCACCTCAGGTACACACAGGGATAGTCATAGCCTTGCTCTCACCGTCATACAAAAATGTTCCATTTGCATAATTAAAAATTCTGAAATTCCTCTCTCTAACCAAAATCTCCCATGATTCCATCTCTCCCTATGCCTCACTCTTCCTAACTTACCCTTCACCCTTACCATAGTCTCTGGCTTTGCTTTGCTTTCTTCTGAATCTCAACCATTGTAGGGTTCCTATTGAGAAAAAGCTGTAACATACATTTCACTTTCAATAAGTGAAAAGTCATAAAAACTTAAGTTCTGTGAAAGGTGGAAGCCCAAACAAGGTAACCTGTTAACAATAATAACTTAGATACTGAATTACATTTTAGACACTGAGTCATAACTTAAGATACTATGACCTATGAAAGACATAACAAGAATATCATGACCTATATGTGACTGGGACATGACCAATACAAAACTTATGTTTGGGCATAACATTTGCTTAACTCCCAAGCTCATTACTAAGCAGAGAACCAAAACTATCCACCAATCAATAGTGATGCAGTCTATAGCTTCTCCTCCCTTTGTCTATTTTTTATAATTACCACAGGGATTTGGGGGGTTCTTAGTGGGGATTCACTGATTGGTCTGGCCACCAACCCAGACTGAGGATGGTAAATATCTAGTCAGGAATCTATCATACTGCCCCAAATATAAGTAACTCAAATTGATTAAACTACTACAAATAATCAATCTCGAGCTCCTTGCCTTCTTCCTTTGGTAGAAAACTTGTCCCATAGTTATGGGAAAGATGCAAGATTCCCAAGGTGGAGGAATTCTAGACCTTACAACCATATAATTACCAGTTCAACTGTACCATCCTCGACTCTTGAAATTTCTTCCTATCCTGACCTATTGATACTCATGCTTTTACAAACCCCAACCCTGTGTCCTCTATTACTGCTGTGAGTCCCTCAGCCAGTTCAAGTATGACAAAGTCATTTTCTTTCTGGAGAAAACCCAAGCCCTTAGAATAGTATCATAAAGCTGGAAGACTAAGCAGATATTTACTATGAGCCAGTCAGGGACCAAACAATGACTGCTAAGTGGGGCTTAGGCTGGGACCTATTGTTGGCCAATCAATAAGAGCCAGAGTGAATTGGGTTTAAGGTATGGTTCTTAAGAAAGAAATCTAGTCTGTAAACATCAAGGTATCTTAAGAGGTTTCAACAAACACGCAGGTAAGGTATGATACCCTATGTGGATAGAGGGAGAGGAGAGCAGGAGAGGGGAGAGATAATATTATAATATTATCACGTATATTTTTGCTCATTTTGCTCTGCATCAGTTTACCTCAGTCTTCCCATTTTCCTTTCAAATTGTCCTTTTTGTAATTTCTTTTTTAATTTAGTATTTTATTTTTCCCAATTACTTATAAAAATAATTTTTAACATTCATTTTTAAAATTGAATTCCAAATCCTCTCCCTCCCTATCTACCCCCCTCATGGAGAAAGCAAGCAATTTAATATAGGTTGTACATGTAGTCAAGCAAAACATATTTACGTATTAGTCATGTTGTAAAACATAGAGCAAAATTAAAACCCAATAAAAATAAAGAAAGTAAAGTTAAAAAAAAAAGAATGCTTTGATCTATAGTCAGACTTCAAAAGTTGTCTCTCTGGGGATGGAAAGCATTTTTCAGCATAACCCTTTCAGAGTTGTTTTGGACCATTGTATTGCTCAGAATAACTAAGTCATTTGAAGTTGATTATCCCACAACATTCTGGTTCAGTATACAGTGTTCTCCTGGTTCTATTCATTTCACTTTGCATCAGTTCATGCAAGTTTTTTTTAGATTTTTCTGAGAGTATCTACCTCATCATTTCTTACAGCACAATAGTATTCTATCATAATCATATACCACAAATTGTTTAGTCACTTCCCAATGATGGGAATTTGCTCAATTTACAATTCTTTGTCACCAGAAAAGAGCTACTACAAATATTTGGGCATAGTTCCAAATTACTGTACATAATAGTTGAGTCAGTTCACAATTCCACCTAACGGTGCATTAATGTCTCGATTTTCCCACATTCTCTTCAACATTTGTCATTTTCTTTTTCTTCCATATTAACCAATCTAAAAGGCATGATGTAGTACCTTAGAATTGTTTTAATGTTCATTCTCTGATCAATAGTGATTTAGAGTATTTTTTTCATATGGCTATAGATAGCTTTGATTATTTCATCTGAAAAGTGACTTCATATCTTTTGATCATTTATCAATTGGGGAATGACTCTTGTTTTATAAATTTGACTCATTTCTCTATACATTTGAGAGATGAGGCCTATATCAGAGAAACTTACTTCAAAAATTTTTTTCAGTTATGGTTGCTAACTGTATTTCCCTCCATCCTATTTCCTCCCTGTTTATTATATTCTCTCTCTCCTTTCACCCTGTCTCCCCTCAAAAGTGTTTTGCTTCTGACTATCACCTCCCCCATTCCACCTTCTTTTCTGTGAGAACCCATATTTTCTGTTATCCCCTTTTCCTCCTACTTTCCTGTAGGGTAAGACAGATTTCCATACCTAATTGAGTGTGTATATTTTTTGAGCCAATTCTGATGAGAGTAAAATTCAAACATTCCCTACCACCTTATCTAGCTTTCCCTCCACTTTAAAAGTTCTTTGTTGCCTCTTTTATATGAGATGATTTACCCTATTCTCTCTCCTTTTCCCTTTCTCCCAGTGAATTCCTTATTCTCACACCTTAATTTTCCTTTTTTTAGAATCATCCCATCATATTCAACTCATACCTGTGTACTCTGTCTATATATATTCCTTCCAAACTCCCCAATAATGAGAAAGTTCTTATGAGTTACAAGTATCATCTTCCCATGTAGGGATGTATACAGTTTAACCTTATTAAGTTTAGTATTAACCTTATTTTTTTTTTATCTTTTTATGCATCTCTTGAGTTTTGTTTTTGGAAGTAAAATTTTCTATTCAGCTCTGGTCTTTTCATCAGGAATAGTTGAAACTCCTCTGTTTCATTGAATATCCATTTTTTTCTACCTGAGTATTATACTCAGTTTTGCTATCTAGGTTATTCTTGGTTGTAATTTTAGTTCCTTTGCCCTCCAAAATATATTCTAAGCCCTCTAGTCCTTTAATATATAAGCTGCTAAATCTTCTGTTATCCTGACTGTGACTCTACAATACTTGAATTGTTTCTTTCTGGCTGCTTGTAATATTTTCTCCTTGACCTGGGAGCTCTGAAATTTGGCTATATATTCCTGGCAGTTTTCCTTTTGGGATCTCTTTTAGGAGGTGATTGGTGGATTCTTTCCATTTTTGTTTTTACCCTCTAGAATGTCAGAGTAGTTTTCCTTGATAATTTCTTGAAAGATGATATCTAGGCTTTTTAAAAAATCTTTGTTTTTTCAGGAAGTCCAATAATTCTTAAATTAACTCTCCTGGATCTATTTTACAAGTCAGTTATTTTTCTAATGTGTTATTTCACATTGTCTTCTATTTTTTAAATTCTTTTGATTTTGTTTTATTGTTTCTTGATGTCTCATAGAGTCATTGGCTTTCACTTGCGCAATTCTAAGTTTTAAGGAATTATTTTCCTCAGTGGAGTTTTGTACCTCCTTTTCAATTTGGCCAATTCTATTTTTTAATGAGTTCTTTTCTTCAGTGAATTTTTGTCCTCTTTTTCCATTTGACAAATTTTGCTTTTAAGGAGTTATTCTCTTCAGTGAATTTTTGTATATCTTTTTCCATTTGGCCAGTTCTGATTTTCAAGACATTCTTCTCCTTAATGGATTTTTGTACCTCTTTTATCATTTGGCCTAGTCTGTTTTCTAAGGTGTTATTTTCTTTTTTTTTTTTAGGTGTTATTCTCTTCAGTATTTTTTGTGCCTTTTTTACCAAGGAATTGACTCTTTTTTTTTCATGATTTTCTTGTATTGTTCTCATTTCTCTTCCAAATTTATCCTCTACCTCTCTTACTTGATTTTCAGAAGCTTTTTTGAGCTCTTCCATCACCTGAGACCAATTCATATTTTACTTTGAATCTTTAGACATAGGAGTTTTGACTTTGCTGTCTTTTTCTGAGTGTGTGTTTTGATCTTCCTTGTCACCACAGTAACTTTCTACAGTCAGAATTTTTTTCTGTTTGCTCATTTTTTTCCAGCCTATTTCTTGACTATTAACTTTTTGCTAAAGCAGGGCTCTGCTTCCATGGTTGAGAATGCATTGTCCCAAGCTTTAGGGGCTTTGTGCAGCTGTCTTCAGATATACTTCCAGGGGCCTATAAATTTTCAGGTGATACCATGTTTCCCCGATAATAAGACCTATCCCGAAAATAAGCCCTCCCCTTACTGTGTAAGATTCTTCTAAAATAATCCCTCCCCCGAAAATAAGCCCTATTGAGATTGCTACTGTAGTGAAGGTGATCCCCTGTGCTACACGCACCACCCCTCCCCCCCCGTGAAACGCACGCCGCGCTCCGAGCTACATCCAATCAGAGCTGCAGCAGTGAGAGCGTCATCCTGTTCTTCCCCAGTGATTTGCTTATTGAATAAAGGTACATTTTTTTTGTTCACATTTACCTGTTTATTAAAATTGCTGTCAATGTTCATTAAAATAAGACCTCCCCTGAAAATAAGCCCTCTGGTGTTTTTCTGTCCAAAAAAAATTAATAAGACAGTGTCTTATTATTGGGGAAACACGGTAGTTCCAAGGGGATATGCTTCAAAGAGAGGTGTGTTTACTACTCTCCTAGCCTATGCTTTGGTCTGTGAGTAAACACAAGCACTCTTTTCTGCTTAGAACAGTGATGAGGGTCCCACTATACTGGAGCTGTAAGCTCTGGTGTGCCAGTGTTCCTCTTTGCACTGGAACTGCTAACTGCCACCCAAGACTGTGTCCCAGATCTGAGTATGGGCAAAGCAACAGAGCCCTACCCTCAGTGACAGCAAAGAGACCCTTGAAATCTCCTTCTGACCAGTTGTTCGACCCCCTTATGCTTTGTGGGCTGAGAGCTTGGGAAGCTGCTGATTCAGCCACTCCCGAGGCCCACTCCTGGTTGGTTGGGGCCTGTCTGTGCTGGTGTGGTCTGCACTGGACTCTCACCACCATGCAACAGACCTTTCCTGTCAACCTCTTAAGTTTTCTTGGGCTGGAAATTGTTGCACCTGTCCTTTTATGGTTTCTGCCACTCAAGAACTTGTTTTAGGGCATTAATGAAAGGTCTCTGGAGGGAGTTGGGGGAGAACTCAGGCAATCCTTGCCTTTTCTCTGCCATTCTGGCTTTGTGCCCCCACCCCATCTTGTCATTTCTTACAGCACAATGATATTCTATTAGATTTCTATACCACAATGTATTAATTTAGCCATTCCCCAATAGGAAGCAAACTCCTTGGTTTCCAATTTTTGGCTATCATGAAAAGAACTCCTTAAAGTGTTTTTGTACCTATGGGTTCTTTTCCTTTTTCTTTGATTTCTCTGGGCTATAGGTCTAATAGTGGAATCACTGGATCAAAAAATATACACAGTTTGGCAATTTGGTGGTCATAGACTCAAAATTACTTTCTAGAATGACAGAACCAATTCACTCCTACACCAACAGGGCATTAGGGTATCTGTATTTCCATAGTCCTCACAACATTTGTCATTTTCTTCTTTTTCATCTTTGCTAGTCTAATAGGTGTGAGGTAGAACCTCAAAGTTTCTTTTAATTTGTATTTTTCTAATTATTAGTGATTTAGAATACTTTTTCATATACTTGTCAGCAGCTTAGATATCTCCCTTTGAACACTACCTATTCATACCTTTTGACCATTTATCTCTTGGAGAATGTCTATTGGCCTTGCAGATTTGAATTAATTCCTTAGATACCTTGGAAATGAGAACTTTATCAGATAAACTTGTTGCAAAGAATTTTTTCTAGTTACTGGTTTACCTTCTCATTTTTATGACAATAGATTTGCTTGTACAAAATATTTTTAATTCTATAAAATCAAAGTTGTCCATTTTATCTTGTGTTATCCTTGTTTGGTCATGAAACTCTTTCCCTATCAATAGATCCAAAGATAATTTCTTCCTTTCTCGTCTAATTTGTTTATTATGTGACCCCCATATCTAGACCATATAGCAATTTGAAGCTTATCTTCATTTATAGTGTCAATTGCTAATTTAAACCTAATTTCCACCAGCTGCTGTCCAAGCAGTTTTTGTCAAATAGCAAGTCTTTTCCCTAATAACTGGGTCTTTGGGTTTGTTAAACACTGTGCTCCTATGTGTTTGCTTCTGAACGTTATATTCCTAATCTGTTCCACTGATTGACTGCTCTTTTTTTTTAACTAGCATGAAATCATTTGAATGATTATTTTCTTATTGCAAAGTCTGAGATCTTGTATTTATAGACCCCTTTACTTCTTGCCTATTTTTTAAAATTTTTATTCACAAGGGGGGAATGATTCATTGTTACCTATGAAATTCTGACCTTTAGTTCTTCCATATGAATTTCATAAGCCAGGTCTCCCAACCCTAGCTCATGACTCTTTGAGGTAACTTGTTAAAACATTCCTCCCTCCCCCAAATGCTAGATTCTATCCCCATTGAAACACAGAAGCAGAGAGCTACAAGGGACTTCAGAAAACATCCAATCCAAACTTTATTCAATGCTTTATGTGAAGGTACTTCTCTCCACAGCATCCCTGGCAGGTGTGTAGTCATCATCCATTTATACACTTCCTATGATGGGAAACTCACCACCTCCAAAAGAATCCCCTTCCATTTTCAGTTAGTTCTTGTTAGGAAGTTCTTCCTAATATGAAGACTTAATCTGCCCGTGGAGACAAGCCTAATTCTGTATCCTATTATTTGTGCTTATCTCCACCACCCCCATAGAAATGTAAAAAATGAAATTCTCCTTTTAATTCTTGTAAAATGTCTGGAGCTTCTTTGAAACCTCCAAAATCTCTGTCTCAATTTCCCTCAGAAGTCAATGACTTTTTTAAACACCCTCAAATTTCAATGTATCTACAAAAATATTCATTCCTGTACTGAATTCCTGGGATTTGGTATAGTGGAAAACCAATAGACCTGGAGTGGGAAAATTTCCATTTAAGTCTAGGTTCTTTTAAACAATAGATGTATGCAACCTTGGCTAAGTCACTGGAAGTCTCTCTGAGGCATAATTTCCTCATCTATAAATGGGATGATGGCTCCTTGTCTCCAAGATCAAATATCAAACAATCTGTTGGGTTTGGGGTTGGTTTTTTTTTTTTTTTGGAGGTGCGAAGGTGAGGCAATTGGGGTTAAATAACTTGCCCAAGGTCACACAGTTCATTAAGTGTCAAGTGCCTGAGACTGGATCTAAACTCAGACCCTCCTGACTCCAGGGCCAGTGGTCTATTCACTATGCCACCTAGCTGGTCCTTACCTGTTTTGTTTTTAAAACCTTTCCTGATCTGGGCCATTCCTGCCTTTCTAGTCTTCTTACACCTTGCACCCTCCCCTACATGATCAGGTGACACTAGCCTCCTTTGCTGCTCTTCCTGACAAGATACTCCATACCCTGACTCTGGACATTTTCACTGGCTGTCCCTCATGACTGGTTTTCTTTCCCCTTTACCTCTACTTCCTAGATTCTCCACTAAAATCCCACCTTCTACCTGAAGTCTTTTCCCATCCTCCCTAATCTAGTGTCTTCCCTCTGAGATCATCCCCAATTTATATATATATCACGTATATATCATGTTTGGATATAGATGTTTGCATATTGTCTCCCCACTAGACTGTGGTTCCTTGAATGCAGGAAATTTTTTTTTTGGTCTTTCTTTGTATCCCTGGCACATAGCACTCTTTATTAAGTAGGTACTTAATAAAGCTGGCTGACTTACTGATAGAGTAGGAGGAAGCAGGACAGCCCAACTCTTTTCCACTACTCTAATAAATATTAAGGAAGAGCACCAGTCTGAGTAGCAATTAGGAAATCCCAAGAGAAGCCATAATGAGTTATTTTTCTAACCCTGGTTAGCATATGGAGCTAGCCAGAAGCTTGTAGCCACTGGGGAGGAGGTCTAGCCAGGAAGACCCTTGACCTTCAGCACAGGGACCAGATGGCAATCTATGTGATGATGTACCCTAACAATGAGAACGGTCACAGATCTACTGTGGATGAAATTTGAGCCTATGTGCTTGACAGTAAGCAATAAAGTTTGTTCCTTGACCAAAACTGCTGTCTGGCAGAAATTAGGTTTAGATTAATACCTCATATCATACATCAAGACAAGCTCCAAATGGATACATAACTTAGATATAAAAAACCATATCATAAAAAAATTTGAGGAACAAGAAAGAAATTATGTTTGAAATCTATGGATAAAAGAAGAATTCATGACCAAAGGATACAGAGGATAACAAAAGATAAAATGGACAATTTTGATTACATAAAAAGTTTTTATATAAATAAAATCAAAGCAACTAAAACCGGAAAGAGAAAGTAACTGACGAACAAAAATCTTTGCACTGTTTCTCTTATAAAGTCTTACTTCCAAGATATTCAAGGAACTGATTTAAATTTATAAGAATAAGAGCTATTCCCCAATTTATCAATCATCAAAGGATACAAGTAGATAATTTTCAGAGGAAGAAATCTAAGCAACAAAAATCATATTAAGAAAATACTCCAGGGCGGCTAGGTGGCACAGTGACTAGAACACTGGCCCTGGAATCAGAAGGACCTCATTTCAAATCTGGCCTCAGACACTTAACACAAAAAAACTAGCCATGTGACCTTGGGCAAGTCAATCCCAATTGCTCTACCTCCCCCCACTCCAAAAAAGCAAAAAAAGTTAAAAAAAAAGCGAAAATACTCCAAATCACTAATTATTTGAGAATGCACTTTAAAGTACCTCTGAAATTATACCTCACATCTAGCAGGTTGGCAAAATTGCAAAAAAAAAAAAAAAAAAAAAAAATAAAAAAGAAAAAAGGCACTGTGGAAAAATTATTTGAGAATGCACTTTAAAAAACCTCTGAAATTATACACCAAATAAAAAACATGGAAAAAAAAAAAAAAAAAAAAAAAAAAAGGAAAATTACAAATGCTATAAGGGACTGTGGAAAAACACTGTTAGAGGAGCTGTGAATTAGTGTGTTCATTCTTGAAAGCAGTTTGGAACTGCCCAAAAGTCAGTAAACTGGGCAATATCACTAGTAGTCCTATGCTGTAATGAGATAAAAAAAAATGAAGACACGGATCAATATGTACAAAAATATACATAGCAGTTCTCTTATAGTAGCAAAGAACTAGAAACTAGGGTCATACTCATCAATTAGGGAATAAACAAATTATAGTATATTAATGTAATAGAACACTATTGTGTTATAATAAATGATGAAAAGGGTGATTTTGGAGAAACCTAGGAAAACTTATATAAATAGATGCAGAGAGGTGAGCTGAATCCTGAGAACAATTTACATAATAACAACATTGTAAAGACAAGCAACTTTCAAAAATCAATGCAATGACCAACTATGATTCCAAAAGACTGATGATGAAGCCTGCTACCTGCCTTCTGACAGAGATGATGAATTCAAAGTGCAGGAGACATCACATATATTTTTTAACACGGCCAATGTGGGTATTTGTTTTAACTATGCATGTCTGCCATAAAGGTTTCGGTTTTGGTGTTTTTTTTTTTTCTATTTTCAGTATGGTATGGAAGATAGAAGGGAAATAAATTCTTGCCAATTGGGGGGAATTTTTTAATAGCTCATGAGAAAAAAATACCAATGAAGCTTTCCTGCTCCATAACCATGGTAGTGGGGAAAATAGCCTAGGTGTTTATAGACTCTGTTGCTATTATTATTCAATTATGTCTGACTTTTCATGACCCCATTTGGGGTTTTCTTGGCAAAGCTACTGGGGTAGTTTGCCATTTCCTTCCCCAGCTCATTTTTTAAATATCAGGAACTAAGGTAAATGGGATTAAGTGACTTCCCCAGGGTTACACAGCTAGTAAGTGTCTGAGGTCAGATTTGAACTTAAGAAGATGAGTCGTCCTAACTCCAGGCCTGGCACTTCTATCCACTGTGCCACCTAGCTGCCCTTTTACAGACTTGAGCACCCACTAATGGACAAGGGGAATACTGCATCCTATGAGACAAAGAATTACTTTTGTGCTCATTTGTCAGAAAGCAGTTGAGGGTCTAGCATGTTGGCAAATTCAGATATTTCACTCGGCTAATTAAAATCCCTTGCTGGATAATTAACAGTGACATGTTGTGTCTCTGTATTCTTAAGAAAGGAAGAAATGTACTATAAAAGGGTAATGTGGTGGCCTGGGTCATATTAATAATAAATTTTAAAAGGAAAAAAACCAAAAAATATAAATCCTACACAACTCTCTAAAGAGCGCTGGATTATTCCTTCATCTGAACAAAGTTGGAATCTGTGAAATAATAGCGAACATGAAGAAAAGAGGGTAAAATGTTAGGAACTTTTTGGTCTGTAAAATGAGAATAGTATTATTTGCACCATATAACTCATGACACTGTTCCTAGGATCAAAAAACATTTTAGATAGGATTCTGGGTCAGATATGGATTGAATTAGATCACTTCTGGAGTCAGGCAGAAAGTTGTGATTCAGACCCATGATATCAGCAGTGGAAGGAACTCCCTCCACAAGTACAGGAGAACTGTTTCTCTGGAACTTACAGTCTTAGGCAGTTGCTTGGACTATTGAGGACTTAAATGACTTACCCAAAGTAACACCACTAGCTTATGTCAGAGGCAGGACTCAACCTAGGTCTTCTGACTCCAAAGTCAACCCTCTATCCATTTATATCACACAATCAACATGTAAGTATGAGCCTTGTGTAAATACTATTGAATTTGACATTTCCTAGTAGAGGAAACTGGACTTTTCTTTCTTCTTAAATTTATCCTGTATATGCTGTCCTGTGGCTTCCTGGGAATTTTTACTAGACCATCAGACACCTAACAGTGATTGTCTTTACATCACGGCCAATGATAACAATCACTGTGCACTCTTGGAAAATACTAGGGTAGGGAAGTGGGATTATACAAAGATGAGGACATTTTCTAATTTAATTCAACAAAAATTTATTAAGCGCTTACTATGTGCCGGGGATACAAAGACCTGGTTCTAGAGGAGCTTAGGAGGAGACAGGTACAAAAATACCATAGGATATAAGGGAAAGTGCGATAAATACGAAGGAGAAGACAGAGCAAAGTACTTTGAGAAAACCAAAGGGAGAGACTACTTTCACCTGGGGGCTGGAGGGAAGTTTCAAGTGCTGAGCTGAATCTTGAAGAAAGAAAGAGAACTCATAATACTCTGAGGGAGACTGGGGAGGAGGGAATCTATTTTGGGGGTACCACATGAGCTAAGGCATGAAACTAAGAAAAGGTACAGACGAGAGGTGGTCCAGGATGGCTGGAATATAGAATATGAGAGGCGCAGTAGTATCAGATAAAGCTGGATAAGCTTTTATAGAGAACTTTTACATCAGGATCAGGAGTTTACATTTTGTTTGATAGTCGATCAAATTTTTTTTTTTTGCCTTTTTTTGGAGGAGGGAAGGCAGTTGGGGTTAAGTGACCTGCCCAAGGTCACGCGGCTAGATTTTTTGTTAAGTGTCTGAGGTCGAATTTGAACTCGGGTCCTCCTGACTCCAGTGTTGGTGCTCTATTCACTGCACCACCTAGCCGCCCCAATTAAATTTTTTTAAAGTAGAGAAGTCACGTCCTCAGGGCAGTGCATTAGAAAGATGACTTGGACAACACTGAAAAATGAATTGGAAAAGAGAGAAAAAGGAGGCAAGAATACAATTTCAGCAGTATAGGTCAGAAGTATGAGAACCTGAATTAGCAAGTTTGGTTGTAGCAGAAATAGAAATGACAGGATAGATTTGAGATATATTGTTGAGGCAGAACCAGTAAGATGTGGAAACTGATGCAATGTGTGGGGCCAAAGTCAAAGAAGACTCTGGGGGTTTTGAGTCTGGGAGCCTGGGAGAATCGCGATTACCAACCACAAAAACATTTAAATTCTTATGATTCTTGTGCATATTGTTCTCCTGGTTACTTTGCCATATTTAAGCAATCCATACACATCTTTCCCTGTTTCTCTGACCTTTTTTTTTTTTTTGCTTTTTGGAGGGGGGAAGGCAGGGCAGTTGGGGTTAAGTGACTTGCCCAAGGTCACATGACTAATAAGTGTTAAGTGTCTAAGATCAAATTTGAAATCAGGCCCTCCTGACTCCATGGTCGGTGCTTTATTCACTGAATCACCTAACTGCCCCCCTCTCCATATTCTTTTACATTTCTACACCATATTTTTTTCTGGCTAATCCTCAATTGATGGGCACTCCCATTTTTCCCAGGTTTTTTTTTCAAGACTGTGATATTATGGAAAGAACACCAGTCTGGAATTCAGGAGACCTAGTTAGATTTTAATCCTTGCTGTTACACTAACTTGCTATATGACCTTATATAAACTGTTTCTCTTCTCTGACCCTCAATTTTTTATTTTTAAAATGAAAGTATTGGATTCAAATAATCTTTAAGGTCCCCTTCCAAGTTTAGAATACTATTCCTTCATTTTCTTTCATTCCTCTATTTTTGGTCATGTTTGTATTTCCAGCGCTAATAACAGTATCTGACATATAGCACTTACTAAATACTTGTTGACATGACTATCCCATGTGTATGTATGAAATATTATTAATACATGGTGGTATATGCTAAGTGCCAAAATTAGCATGTGCTACTTCAGAGGCAGTGAATTCTTTATCACTTTTCTGTTTTCAAAGATTAGATGAATACTTGGCAATGTTTAAATGATTCCTATTTTAGGCAGGGGTTGGACTACATGACCTTTAACCCCTCTAGGACTTCTGGCTAGAATGAATCAATCCATATAGTACAATGTAATGCAACACAATACAATAAACATTTATTAAGCTATGTGCCAGGCACTGTGGTAGCACTGGGGATACAAATCAGAAAAAGAAAGACAGTCCCTGCCTTCAATCTAATGAGAGAAGAAAACACAAAATGAAACTGAAAAGCAGGGACAGGGACCTACATGATGATGGTGGAGTCCAAACCAGCCACTATGATTATGTCACTCCTCTACTTAAGAATATTCTTTGGTACCCCAGTCTGAATAAAGTTTGAATTTTCTTGATCTAGATAGTGAAAGTCCTTTAATATGGCTACAACCTACTCTCCAGCCTTACATCATACTACTCTCCTTATCTTAGTATCCAACCAAATTTAATTACTTTCCATTGCCCATTTTTGCTCCTTCTCTCACTACTTGACAATCCTTGAGATACATTATGGAAATTGTCCACTTCTTTCAAGGCCCAACTTAAATCCTATCTCCTCTATTAAACCTTCCCCAAACCTCTCCACCTCTGCCACATTAAGATAAAAGTGATCTCTCCTTCCTCAAATTTCTTACAGCATTTTGCTTAGACACCTTCTTCAACTCTATCACATTCTATCTTGTATTCCACTTTTGTGTCTTCATGTCTGATTTCCCTTATTAGAATGCAAGCTCCTGAGGTCAGGGACTATGTCATTTTTCATCTTTGTATCCCTAGCACCTAGCATAGTGCTTGATAAATGTTTATTGGATTTAATTTTTTAAATTTTATTTATTTTATTCTGAACTTAAGAAATAAAACAAGCAGGTAGCATAGTGAATAGAGCACCAGCCCTGGAGTCAAGTGGACCTGAGTTCAAATCCAACCTCAGACACTTAACACGTACTAGCCGTGTGACCTTGGGCAAGTCACTTAACCCCACTTGCCATGCCCTCCCCCGTCCAAAAAAAAAGCAAAAAAATTAATAATAATAAAATACAGTTCAAAACATTTAGGGGTGGCTAGATGGCTCAGTGAATAGAGCACCTGCCCTGGAATCAGGAGGACCTGAGTTCAAATTGGGTCTCAGACACTTAACACTTAATAGCCATGCGACCTTGGGCAAGTCACTTAACCCCAATTGCCATGTCTTCCCCCCTCTAAAAAGCAAAAAAAAAAAAAAAGATATCAACAAATAAAACAAGCATTTCCATAACATAGAATAGGAAAAAAAGATAATTGCACATGAAACTGCAACTGTATTATGTATAATTTGCTATTTCTTTTAAATATATAATAAAGTTCTCATGTAATTTTTTTTCCCTTTTGTCTCCCCCCACCCCTAGAGATGGCTACCATAGACACAAATATGTATATATGTAAAAACCATTCTATACATACTTCTCTTTACCATTTCTTTCTCTGGATGCAGGTAGTATATTCTGTCATGGGTCTTTTGTAGTTAATTTGGGCTTTATAATAGTCAAAATGACTTTGCTGCTCAAAGTTGTTCTTAAAACAATATTACTGTTATTGTATGCAACATTCTCTTGGTTTTGCTCATTTTGCTCTTCATTATTTCATGCAAATATTAATTTGTTCATATGAAGTAGCAGAGAGAAAAAAAAACATTCCTGATACTAGTCATATACTCTTGGGCAAATCATTTCCCCTCTCTGGCCTCAGTTTCTTTCCTCATTTTTAAAATGAAGATGTTCGACTAAATGTTTCCTTGATTATAAGAAGAAACTGTGTTTAACTCATTTTTGTGTCTCCCACAGTGCCTACACAAAGTAGGCAAATATTTGTTGAATAAATGAATAGGATATTTTCTAAGGTTCCTTCAAACTCTAAAATCTATTATATTTATGCAAATAATAGGGCTTTGTTATTTGGTATAGAGGCCACGTGTCCAATGGTCTTAAAAAGAAGAGTTGTACTTGAAAGATTTGAATGAGACAGACCTTGGTTGTGTTAGGAAGGCAAAGGAGAATATAAATCTATCTTGTTCATTAAGAACTTCAATGATTTATTTAATGCCAAGCAGTCTGATTCTTGCAAGGACATCAACAAATTCTCCATACAAGACTGGTAAT
Organism: Petaurus breviceps papuanus; assembly: GCF_028583685.1. Lineage (NCBI taxonomy): Eukaryota > Metazoa > Chordata > Mammalia > Diprotodontia > Petauridae > Petaurus > Petaurus breviceps. The sequence continues at coordinate 5,056,920 of NW_027185776.1, read as the reverse complement.
TTATTTGGCAATGGCTACCAAAAGCACTATCCTTCATATCATGGTTGGCTGGATATCTAGCTGTATGAGCCCTCCCCTTCAAGGTCCACAGATCTAAATTTGTCTGGAGGGACGGCTAGGTGGTGCAGTGAATAGAGCACCAGCCCTGGAGTCAGGACGACCTGAGTTCAAATCCGGCCTCAGACACTTAACACTTACTAGCTGTGTGACCTTGGGCAAGTCACTTAACCCCAACTGCCCTCCCCAAAAAAAGAAAAAACAAAAAATAAATAAATTGGTCTGGAGACTGAAAGTCTTGGAGCCACAGATGATGGCAGTACAATGTGGTAGGGTGGAAAGAAAGTCAGGGTCAGGGTCAGCATCAGGGAGCTGAAGACTTGAGTTCTAATTCCGGCTCCTTCATTTGTTAGTTATGGAATATTATGAGCCACTTCCTTTCTCTTAAATCATTATTTCCTCCTCTGTAAAACTGGGATAATTCTGCCTGCCTCACAGGTTTGGCTTGGGGCTCAAATTTTATAATACATATAAAGTACTTTGTAAACAGTGCTATATAAAACCAGTTATTATTGTATGTCAAATAAAAAAGTTAGACTACATAATTTACAAGGTCCCTTCCATCTGTCAAATCCAAGATCCCAAGGTCCTTTCTCTCTCTAATATTTCCAGTTATAAAAGAAAAAAAATATTCCCAGTTCTAAAATCTCTTCCAGAAAATAAAAAAGGTTTTAAATAAAATCTCTTCCAGGTCTACCAGTATGTTATGTTGTTGAAGAAACGGTTGGTTAATGAGGTACCATCTCATTGGTTCTACCTCAACAAGAGAACTCCAGTGCTCCAACTGAGCATCCAAAAAGTGGCTGTCAACAGTTCTCAGTTTTTTGCCAAATGTGGACTACTCAAAAGTGCAGGGTCCAACTGGATAATACTTTGCTTTATCTTGTCCCTTTCAGCACTTTGTAGAGAGGGGTCACAGGTATGAGGTCAGGAGACTCAGGTACAACTTCACAGAGTGTTAGAGGGAAGTAAGGAGATCCAGGGAGGAAAGGCAAGAGGAGAATGGTAAGACAAGCAAGTACAGAAATTGCTGTTGTTTGTCTTTTGTTCTCTCAAGGAGGAACGATGACATTCGGAAGGTGATGACATGACTTGCAAGTGAATCAGATTTAAGTGAGGGGGGCTGTGCAAAGTCACCAGTCTCACTTTCTCCTCTGGAGCCAGCTGGGTCCAGTGGCAAGATATAGATCAGGATGACTGAAGATGGCCCTGGATGTATGGAAGACTTTTGCCTTTTTAAACTAAGGTCTCTCCCCAGCCTCAGTTCATCTGAGACAACATCCATTCAGTGATTAAGGCTAGGTAAAAAATTAAGCAAAAAAAAAAAAAATGCCTTCTTTTACCTAGTCAAAAAAAAATCTGTCTGGGAGGGGAAGACCCTCAGAGTTTCTGGATAAAACAGAAGTAATTACTATTTACACTCACTCAGAGTCATCAGAATTCAAATAATGACCAAGTGAGGCTTGGGCTAGGACCTACTCTTGGCTAATAAGTGAGAGCCAGAGTGATTTGGGTTGGAGGTATGGTCCTTAAAAAAAGAAATCTAACCAAAAAAGAAGAGCAAAGCAAAGAAATTTTCATGAAAATTAAAATGTTAGAGATGGTAGGATCCTTCAAAGTAATCTAGCCCATTTTATAGAGAAAACTGAGACCCTGTGTTTATAACTTGGTTATGGTTACAGTTAACTCCTGGAGGAGCCAGGACTAACTCAGATCTTCCAAATCTTAGTTTAGGGATCTTTCTCTTGCATCAAACTTAGATAGGTAACCTGTGAAAACATTTTTTTTTTTGGCACCAAAATGTTAGCTTATTTCCCCATAGAAACACAGAACCAGAGAGCTACAAGAGACTTTAGAAAACATCCAATCAAACCTCTCTATCAATTCTGTCTATGAAGATTCTCTTCTCCATAGCATTCCTGGCAGGCGTGCAGCCAACCTCTGTTTGAACACTTCCTATGATGGGAAACTCACCACCTCCAAGGGAATCCCCTTCCATTTTCAGATAGTTCTTGTTAGAAAGTTCTTCCTAACATGAAGACTTAATCTGCCGGTGGAGACAAGCCTAATTCTGTATCCTATTATTTGTGCTCTTCTCCCCCCCCCTCCCCCCCCATAGAAATGTGAGAAAAAATGAAACTCTCCTTTTAATTCTTGTGAAATGTCGGGAGCTTCTTTGAAACCTCCAAAATCTCTGGTTCAATTTCCCTCAGAAGTCAGTGTCTTTTTTAAGCACCCTCAAGCTTCAAAGTATCTACAAAATTCACTCCTGGAATGAATTCCTGGAATTTGGTGTGGTGGAAAGACCAATAGACCTGGAGTGGGAAGACTTCCATTTAAGTCTAGGCCCTTCTAAATAGTAGCATGCTATGTGCATCGCAGAACATAAGAGAAGATTCAAAATATGTAACAACAGATTTTCATTTCAAGAAAGCCTGTATGATAAATAATACTTGTTGTGTTGAGAATTATCCATCTTTGTTTCCTTGCGAGTTTTCTTTTGTTCTCTGCTGTGAACTTTTTTACTTTGTTCTTTTTTTCCCTCCCCCCAACCTCCTCCAGAAGGCTACAATAAAGTTTATATGTTTGTCTATAGCTATAGATATATACATACATATATAAACATGTACTTTCCCAAACCTATTCTACTCCTGACCTTTGTTTTTTATGTATGATTATATCTCTTGTTTCCTATCCCTTCTGCCTCCTCTACTTTACAACTACCCGCTACCTGGCCCTCCTATGACTTGCCTATCCCCCTCCAAGCATCCCTCCCCTATCTTCCCATTCCCATAAATCTAAACACCCTTTTATACCCCGATTTACTTATTCTCTCACTCTCCCCTCTAAAGATTCCTCCCTTGTCCTCTCCCCTTCCCTATGACACTACTGTTTTATTTCTTCTGAATTTAGAAAACTTATGTGGTCTTCTAAAAATATATGTATTGTTTCCTCTTAAACCTATTTCCAATGAAAGTAGGTTACCGGAAATACCAGCCCTCCTTCCCCATCTAATTCTTCTGTATCAATTCTCCCTTTTGCACTTCAAATAATTACTCATTTAAGCTGTTCCTAAATGGGATTACTTTTTAAATTCCTATCATTCTCAACTTTACTCCAATCTTTCTTATAAACTACCCAATTATTGATAAGAATTTTAGACATCCATTTTACATTTTACATATATAAAAAGTAAACAGTCTGTCCTTATGGGCCCCTTATATTCAGTCTTTGTTATATGCCTTATATTTCTCTTGGTTCTTACATGTTGAATCTTCTATTAAGTTCTGGATTTTTTTTTAACAAAGTCTTGGGAGTCTGAGAGTTTATCAAATGCCTATTTTTTTTTCATTCAGGATAATATTTAACTTTGCAGAGTATGATATTTTTGGCTGAATTCCCAGTTCTTTTGTTCTTTGAAATGTTCTGTTCCAAAACCTGTGGTCCTTTAATGTCTCTGCTGCTAGGTCTTGTGTAATTCTAATTGTGGCACCATAATATTTAAAATGCTTTAATCTTGATTCTTTTAATATTTTTTTCCTTGAGGTGAGAGTTTTGGAAATTTTTTTTTAAGCAATTGGGGTTAAGTAACTTGCCCAATTTTTGTGTGTGTGTGTGTGGGTGTTAAGTATCTGAGGCTGGAACCAATCTGGGTCCTCCCGACTCGGGGGGCTGGCGCTCTTACTCACTGTGCCACCTAGCTGCATCAGGGAGTTTTGGAATTTGACTATGATATTCCCATGAGTTTTCCTCAGAGGATCTCTTTTAAGTGGTGATCAATGGATTTTTTCTATTTCTACTTTACCCCCTTGTTCTAATGCTTCAGGAAAATTTTCTTTGATTATTTCTATTATTGTATCAAGATTCTTTTTTTGATCATGAATTTCAGTTAGTCCAATTATTTTGAAATTTTCTCTTCTTGATATATTCTCCAAACCTGTAGTTTTTCTTATAAGATGTTTCTCTTTCTCTTCTATTTTTTCATTATTCATATTTTATTAAATCATTTCTTGATCCCTTACAATTTCACTGGCTTCAGTTTGCCCAATTCTAATTTTTAAGGTGTCATTTTCTTCCTTAAGATTCTGAATCTCCTTTTCTAATTTGTTAACATTCCTTTCATACCTTTCTTGTTTTCCTTAGATTATTCTTATTTTCTTTTTTAGTTTTTCCCTAATTTCTGTCATTTGATTTTCAAAGTCTTTTTTAAGACCTTCTTGGCGGAGCCAAGATGGCAGAGTAGAAGCAGGTCCTCCATGTGGCTCCGGCTTCCACCTTCCCCAGTTCATGTAAAAGGGGACTCTGAACAAATTTTGGAGCTACAGAACCCACAAAATGACACAGAGAAGCTAACATCCTGCTGAGAACAGCTCAACAGGCTGGCAGGAATGGGCCAGCACAGTGCTCTGGGAGCAAGCCCAGCTCCACGCTGAGGTTTTAGCCCCAGGGCAGGCCTGACTAGCCTCTGGCCAGAGAGACTCCAGATCAGCAGCAGCTGTGTCTGTCTCCAGAATTATCAAAACATAGATGCTAAGGACAAAGTGAGAGGTCAGTGCAGTATGGACTTTGGGACCAGTAGTTGGGAGTGTGTTGGCTTTTGCCCGAAGGGCGAGAAGCCACAGAGGGCTGTGGTGCAGCCACCACATGGCAGCTTCAGCTCCTGGCCTGCAGAGTGTAGAGGGACCAAGCACGAGTCTGAGGGGTAATTGCTCTTGCTTTAACCTGCTTGGATCTGGATTGCAGTCTAGGGTGGAGGTCCTGGGGTGTGTGTCCAGCTTGCCAGAGCATCTGGAGGCTTCAGCAAGGCCACCCAACTAACACCTCTGGCAGCTGAGAAAACCCCAGCATTGGGGAAAAAGCTCCCCTGTCTGGTAGCAGAGTCCTACTGTGGCAAAAAGCCCAAAAGTCAAGTAATTGAGGGGCAACATGACCAGGCAAAGGAAACAAAGCAAACAGAAGAATGCAACAATAGATTCCTATTTTGGGGACAAAAAGGATCAAAGCATGGAACAGGAGGAAGACAGTGAAGTCAGAACTCCTGCACCAAAAGCTTCAAAGGAAAATATGAGCTGGTTATAGGCCATAGAGGACCTTAGGAAGCAGATAAGAGAAGTGGAGGAAAAATTGGGAAGAGAAATGAGAACTATGCAAGAAAATTACGAAATGAGAGTCAACAGCCTGACTGAGGAAAATAACACGTTAAAAAATAGACTAACTCATATGGCAAAAGAGGCTCAAAAAGGCAATGAGGAGAAGAATGCCTTAAAAAGTCGAATTTGCCAGATGGAAAAAGAATCTCAAAAGCTCACTGAGGAGGATCATTCCTTCAGAATTAGATTGGAGGAAATGGAAACTAATGACTTCATGAGAAATCAAGATGCTATTAAGTAGATCCAAACAAATGAAAGAATAGAAGGCAATGTGAAATATCTCATGGTAAAAACCACTGACTTGGAAAATAGATACAAGACAGATAATTTAAAAATTATTGGACTACCTGAAAGCCATGATCAAAGAAAGAACCTAGAAATCATCCTCCAAGAAATCCTCAAGGACAACTGCCCTGATGTTTTAGAACCAGAGGGCAGAATAGAGTTTGAAAGAATCCACTGATCACCTCCAGAAAAAGATCCCCAAAAGAAAACTTCTAGGAATATTATAGCCAGGTTCTGGAATTCCCAGATCAAGGAGAGAATATTACAAGCAGCCAGGAAGAAACAATTTGAATATTGTGGAAACACAATCAGGATAACCCAGGATCTGGCAGCTTCTACACTGAGGGATCGAAGGGTGATATTCCGGAGGTCAAGGGAGCTGGGATTAAAACCAAGAATCACCTACCCAGCAAAACTGAGTATCATTGTTTCAGGGGAAAATATGGTCATTCAGTGGAATAGAGAACTTTCAAGCATTCTATTTTTTTAAATGCTTTATTAACTTCTGATTTATATCATTTGTTTCCGCCAGATTTTGAGTTACAAATTTTCTTCCTGTTTTTCCCCTACCCACCGCCCCAAAATAGCAGTCCCACAGAATATCCCCTCCTACAATCTGCTCTCTCTCTTATTTTCTCCCACACCCCTTTCGACTTTTCCAGTGGATCTCTATGCCTCAGTGCCGGTATATCTTATTTCCCAATTACATGCAAGATGGTATTAATAATGGTATATATATATTTGAACATTTGATTTTAAAACTTTCAATTCCAGATTCATTCCCTTCCTTCCTTGTCACCCACCCTTACTGGGAAGATAAGCACTTCAGTATAGGTTGTACATGTGTGGCTAATACAAAACAATAACATAGTAGATATATTGTAAAAGACTGACTATATTTCCCTCCCTCCTATCCCACCTCCCACTTGTTCTATTCTCTACTTTGATCCCATCCCTTTTCAAAAGTGGGTGCTTCCAACTTCCCTCCCCCGCAGCCTGCCCTTCTTTTCATCATCCCCCCCTCTCATTCCCTTCCCCCCCTATTCTCCTGTAGGGTGAGATCCCCTATTTAGTGTGTATTTCACTCCCTCCTCAAGCCAGATTCAATGGGAATAAGGTTGACCCATTCCCCTTTGCCTTCCTATTCTTCCCCTCCATTGTAACCATTTCCCCTTGCCTCTTCTGTATGAGATAGTTTGCCCCATTCTGTCTCTCCCCATCTCCTCTCATTATATTTCTCTCACCTCTTAATTTCACCTTTTAAGTATCATCCCTTCCTGTTAAATTGGTACTGTGCCCTCTATCTATGTATACCTGTAAACATATATACACACATTCACATATGTATTCATATGCCCATATAACCTCATGTATATATATATATATATATATATATATATATATTTCTAAACCCTTCAACTACTGAGAAAAGTTTCATCAGTTACAATTATTGTTTTTCCATGTAGGAATGTTAATAGTTCAACTTTGATAAGTTCCTTATGATTTCTTTTCCCTGTTTACCTTCTCATGCTTCTTGTATCTGAATGTCAAATTTTCTATTCAACTCTGGTTTTTTCATCAAGAATGCTTGAAAGTCCTCTATTCCACTGAATGACCATATTTTCCCCTGAAACATAATACTCAGTTTTGCTGGGTAGGTGACTCTTGGTTATAATCCCAGCTCCCTTGACCTCCGGAATATCACCCTTCGATCCCTCAGTGTAGAAGCTGCCAGATCCTGGGTTATCCTGATTGTGTTTCCACAATATTCAAATTGTTTCTTCCTGGCTACTTGTAATATTCTCTCCTTAATCTGGGAATTCCGGAACCTGGCTATAATATTCCTAGGAGTTTTCTTTTTGGGATCTTTTTCAGGACGTGATCAGTGGATTCTTTCAAGCTCTATTCTGCCCTCTGGTTCTAAAACATCAGGGCAGTTTTCTTTGAGAACTTCCTGGAGGATGCTTTCTAGGTTCTTATTTTGATCATGGCTTTCAGCTAGTCCAATAATTTTTAAATTATCTCTCTTGTATCTATTTTCCAAGTCAGTGGTTTTTCCCATGAGATATTTCACATTGTCTTCTATTCTTTCATTTGTTTGGATCTGTTTAACAGCATCTTGATTTCTTATGAAGTCATTAGCTTCCATTTGCTCAAATCTAATTCTGAAGCAATGATTCTCCTCATTGAGCTTTTGAGATTCTTTTTCCATTTGGCAAATTTGGCTTTTTAAGGCATTCTCCTCATTGCCTTTTTGAGCCTCCTTTGCCATTTGAGTCAGTCTGTTTTTTAGGTATTGTTTTCCTCAGTCAGGCTGTTGACTCTCATTTCATAATTTTCTTGCATTGTTCTCATTTATCTTCCCAATTTTTCCTCCACTTCTCTTATCTGCTTCTTAAGGTCCTCTCTGGCCTGTAACCAGCTTGTATTTTCCTTTGAAGCTTTTGGTGCAGGAGTTCTGACTTCACTGTTTTCCTCCTGTTCCATGCCTTGCTCCTTCTTGTCCCCAAAATAGGAATGTAATGTTGGAATCTTCTGTCTGCTTTGTTTCCTTTGCCTGTTCATTCTGCCACTCAATTACTTGACTTTTGGGCTTTTTGCCACAGTAGGACTCTGCCACCAGACAGGGGAGCTTTCGTCCCAAATGCTGGGGTTTTCACAGCTGCCAGAGGTATTAGATGGGTGCCCTCTCTAAGGTCTCCACATGCTCTGGCATGCTGGACACACACCCCAGGACCTCCACCCTAGACTGCAATCCAGATCCAAGCAGGTTAAAGCAAGAGCTATTACCCCTCTGACTGGTGCTTGGTCCCCCTACACTCTGCAGGCCAGGAGCTGAAGCTGCCATACCTGGAGCTGGCTGTGCAGGTGTCTCAGTGGTTTCTTGCCCTGGGGGTAAAAGCTATGCACTCCCACTTACTGGTCCCAAAGTCCAGACTGCACTGGCCTCTCACCTTGTCTTTCACATCTATGTGTTGATAAATCTGGAAACTGCCACTGATCCTGTGGATCTGGTGTCCCTCTGGCAGGAGGCTGCTCAGGCCCACCCTGGGGCTAAAGCCTCAGTTCGGGGCTGAGCTCAGCTCCCAGAGCGCTGCGTTGGCCGATTCCTGCAGGCCTGCTGGGGTGTCCTCAGCGGGAGGTTAGCTTCTTTGTGTCATTTTGTGGGTTGTGCAGCTCCAAAGTTTGTTTAGAGTCCCCTTTTTACATGGATTGGGGAAGGTGGAAGTCGGAGGGGGGGAAAGGTAGTGCTTCTACTCCGCCATTTTGGCTCTGCCCCCACTTTCAAGCATTCTTGATGAAAAAACCAGAGTTGAATAGAAAATTTGACATTCAGATACAAGAAGCAAGGGAAGCATGAGAAAGTAAACAGGGAAAAGAAATCATAAGGAACTTATCAAAGTTGAACTATTAACATTCCTACATGGAAAAACAATAAATTGTAACTGATGAACCTTTTCTTAGTATGAAAATAGTTGAAGGGAAGAGAACTACATATATATATATATATATATACACACCTATGTGTGTGTGTCTATATATGAGGGTATATGGGCATATGAATACATATGTGAATGTGTGCATATATGTTTACAGGTACACATAGATAGAGGGCACAGGACCAGTTTAATAGGAAGGGATGATACTTAAAAGGTGAAATTAAGAGGTGAGAGAGGAATATAATGAGAGGAGATGGGAAGGACAGAATGGAGTAAACATTCTCATATAGAAGAGGCAAGGAAAAATGGTTACAATAGAGGGGAAGAATAGGAAGGCAAAAGAATAAGAAAAAATTCTTACCGGTATTCTCATTGAATTTGGCTTGGGGAGGGAATGCCATACACACTAAATAGGGTATCTCACCCTACAGGAGAGTAGGGGGAAAGGGGTGAGAGGGGGGATGATGGAAGGGAGGGCAGGCTGCGGGGGAGGGAAGTTGGAAGTACCCACTTTTGAAAAGGGATGGGATCAAAGTAGAGAATAGAACAAGTGGGAGGTGGGATAGAAGGGAGGGAAATGTAGTCAGTCTTTCACAATATATCTACTATGTTAATGTTTTGCATTAGCTACCCATGTACAACCTATATTCAATTGCTTATCTTCCCAGTAAAGATGGGTGACAAGGGAGGAAGGGAATGAATCTGGAATTCAAAGTTTTAAAATCAAATGTTTAAAAAAAAAAAAAATATATATATATATATATATATATATATATATATATACTGTTATTAATACTATTTTACATGTAATTGTGAAATAAGATATACAGGCACTAGAGCATAGAGATCCACCATGCCCTACTGGAAAAGTCGAAAGGTGTATGGGAGAAAATAAGACAGAGAGCAGTTTGGAGGAGGGAATATCCTGTAGGACTACTATTTTGGGGAGTAGGTAGGGGAAAAATGGGGAGAAAATTTGTAACTCAAAATCTGGCGGAAATGAATGATGTAAATCAGAAGTTAATAAAGCATTTGAAAAATGAAAAAAAAAAGACATGCCAAAAGTTTTAGAATTAAGAAAGAACTGAATTTTTTTAAACCTCATGTAATCAGTAATCTACAAAACAGATCAAAAGCTTCCTACCAATCAGTTAATAAATATTAAGTGCCTACTAAAAAAAAAAAAGATCTTCTATGAACTCTTTTTGGTCAGGTGACCATTTAACATTACTCTTTGGGGGTTTCTTTACTTCAATATCCTCCTCTGAGGACGAACCCTGATCATCTCTCTTTCTATAATAGGTTTCTATAATTGGATTCTTTCTCCTTTGCCTGTGCATTATTTTTTGCTAATATCCTAATTATTTGTAGTCACCTCTAGCCCTGGGGTGTGGGAAATGGTGCACCTTGCTTCAGATGTTCAGTTCTTCCCTTTAGCCTGAAACCAAAGCCAATCATCCAGTCTCCTGCAAGTGCCCAAGCCAGGGGCTTTCCGCCCCTCTGCTTCTGCACTCACTGGGCCTATGCTGGTTCCTTCTCATGCTCACCGATCTTCACAGCACAGCTGGGTCTGGCATTCTTGGTCAGCTGAAGTTCCCTCTAAATTCCCAGGCTCAGACACCCAACTCCTCTCACTATGGGGGGGTGGGGGGGGGAGGTGGAGTAAAAGTTCCAGTGGCTGGGGCTGAGGCAGTCTCTCAAACCAACTAACCCCAGGGTTTTGCCACTTGTTTAAGAGGCTTGTCACTAGCTGTTAAAATGAAACCTAGACTGGAGGTGTTTACTCTTCACATGGACAAAACCTCCTCTTGAGATTTTTCTTCTGCTCTTCTCAAATTGTCCCAGGAGGACCTCGGTTATACCCCTGTTCTTACTTCTCTCCACCCACACTTTATTGGCCCTAAGGTGTTATTTTATTTTATATATTTAATTTTTTTTTAAAGCAAATGGGGTTAAGTAACTTGCCCAAGGTTACACAGCCAGTTATTTTGTGTGGGTGTTAAGTATCTGAGCCAGGAACCCATCCCAGGTCCCCTTGCTCTTACTCACTGTGCCACCTAGCCGCCCCTCTAAGGTGCTATTATTTTAACTCTTTCGTTGGGGGAAATCTTAAGAGTTTTGAATTTTCTGACCCACTCTGCCATCTTCTCAGAGTCCTCTCTAAACTATTATTATTGATGGAGCTAAAAAGATGATCAATTCAAATCTGTCAATTCTGTGTGTCACATCACTTTCCATTTGCCTATTTCCCATCCTCCCTTTATTCCTCCTTCCCCTTACCAAGTGATTTCTTTCTGCCCATTCACTTTGCTATTCATTTGATTAAACAGTTTCCTTAAGGACTAGGGACTTAGTATATTAGCCCTCGTAGGGGAAATTTTCCTTGTAAAAGAACCCAAGGAACTTGCAATGCTTAACCCAAGAGATGAACCCTTAATCCAGGAATTTCAGGCATCAGTGGAAGAAATAATTGAACACTAAGGCCAGTCCTGGAATAGCATCAGCACAAAGAAATTAGAAAACAAGCAGTTTATTTCTGTTCTTATCTCTCTTCATATTCCTCTCCAAATGGGTTACAAGATTCACAAAGTAAGCAGCAAGCTAATTAAAAATAAGGACAAAAGCTACCTTGTCTTATTTTGTGAGTTGACAGACCTATCTAAAGATAGGGAAAGAGAAGACAACAGGCAGAAAATTAAACTGTATTTTAAAATATTCAGAGTTTCATAAGGCACTCTGATCCTTGGAAAAGAAATAATTTTTTTGGTGAACAACTCTGGGCATGAATTAGATATCTTGTTGAATTATTATTTTTCTGGATTATATGACTCAAAAATCAAGCCATGGGGTTTAGTTCAAGGAACCTCATCTGTAGAGCCTGGAGAAGAGATTCTAAGACATGATAGCTATATTCAAGTATTTGAAGGGCTATCCTGTAGAAGAGGGGTCACACTTCTTTTTGCTTGGCTTAAGGGACAGAGCTAGGAGAATGGAAAAAATTTCTAATTGATTAGGAGATATTCTTGATGATTAGTCAAAGGAAGATATATAAATTGGATTTCCCTAATGAACTAGATGAGTTTTTAGGAGGTCAAGTTTTATTAGGGACTGATTATATCTTCCTATGGAGGGTACAGACATGCCCATTGCCAATGATGAATAGATGGGGAAGTTGTCTGCTGGGGCATGCCCAGTAATCCCTCAGTGAAGAAGAGAATTACTTCTTCTATTTGGGAAAAGTCTGATTTATTTGGGTGGACAGGACAATGTGAGTTCCAAGAGCTTGTCCCATGGGAAATCAGGAACTGCCTCGGGGCCTCTTGGTTCCAAGGCTGCTCTGTACTCCTTAGAGATAAGGATGTGCTGAAGGTCACAGTCCAGTTGCCTGCTCACAAGGACATCTCCCATGAGACCACTCTCTTGATGAGCAGCAGCTGATGTGACTGGTTCGGCCCCCCTCCATTGGTTCATACAAGGAGAAATTGTACACAAGGAGATCATGCTTGAATCGTGCTCACTTTAAAGATATATAAGGAGCTTCCTTTTTCCCTCCCCGGTGCCCTGCCATCTTAGAATAAACTACAAGTCGTTTCTCTCCCTCATCTCTGGTCTCTTCAGTCCCTCCTGAGAACACAACCTAAGGCTGGCCCTTAGGTTAGTAAAATTAGCTGCCACTTACATTTGGGAAAAGCTGGTGGTTTTGGATCACTGTGAGTTAGAGCCATCCTTCTGAAGTGGGCTATAAGAGAAATACCATAGCAGAATCATATTCCTTTTTGCCCTTTTCAGCACAAGCTGAATAAGAACTAGAGACTGGAGATTTGACAGTTTCTGTCTCTGGATGGTACCTGAGCATTCATTGGTACAGACTTCCAAGGACCAATCAACCATTCCTGACCCAGCCCTCTTAGTCTTGGGGATGGCAACCTCCTAACCCTAAGAGATGATAGTGACCAGGGAAGTGGTGAAATAGTTACAGTTTCTTAGTGCCTGGACATGGTCCAGAAGGAACACTGGGAGAGGTACTTCCCAGTTGCATATGCTTTCAACTTCAGACCCGGGATAGAGGAAACAAGTTCTAGAGTGACAGGATCCAATCTTGAAGAGACTGATAGGGGAGTCCCTGGGCAAGGCCAGGCTCAGGGTTGCTTCTCTAGCAATTCCAACTTCAAGAGATTGAGAATCTGGCTCTCTAGAGAAAGGGAGAGGAGTTCATGGTCTATGTCAATATGTTGGGCAGAAGGGGATCATGCACACGAACCCAAAGATGAAAGAGAAGCAAGAGACTAAGCCATGATATGAGGAAACAAAACTCTCTAATCAATGTAAGTCTGATGAGAAAGGGGATTGCCTCTCTAGCAACCCAGTTATTCTTCATCTTAGGACAGTACAGTAAGGCTGGAGGCCTATATGCACCTCTGCTATATAACTTAGTCTCCTGAATTCCAACCTGATATTCTTTCCATTATATCGCAGTCAAGAAATCATCTAGATGAGGAGAAATTGAAGATAAGTGAGAGAGTTTAGATGACAGAGGGAGCAATCTGTTAGAGATGTAGCAGAATGGGATTGTTATGCAGGTAGAGGGGTTTACATAGCAAGGAAAAGGGCCATATCTTCATGTGAGACAGAGGTAAAGGAAAAAATCATGGTAAAAGGCACCTGGGTGATGTAAAATGATGAGGGAAGAAAGGGAAGCCCTCAGAAAATAGCTTCAATTTTTTCAGTAAAATGAGGCAAGGGGGAAAGGACCTATTTGTACAAAAATATTTATAGCAGCTCTTTTTGTGGTGGTTAAGAATTGGAAATCCAAGAGGTGCCCTTCAACTGGGGAATGGCTAAACAAGCTGTGGCATATAATTGCGATGGAATGTTATTATGCTATAAGAAATAACAAGCAGGATGATTTCAGAAAAACCTGGAAAGACTTATATGAACTGACACAAAGTGAAGTGGGCAGAACCAGAAGAATGTTGTACACAGTAACAGCAATATTATACATTGAAGAGTTGTGAATGACTTAGCTATTCTCTGCAACACAATGATCCAAGAAATCGCAAATGACTCATGATGAAGCATACTATCTACATCCAGAGAAAGAGCTAATATTGTCTGAATACAGATGAAGCATGCTATGTTCATTTTCTTTCATTCTTTTTTTTTTAATTTGAGTCTTTTTGTACAAAATGACTAATAGGGAAATGTTTTACATGATTCCACACACACACACACACACACACACACACACACACACACACACACACATATATATACACTGCTCACTTGCTCACTGTCTCAGCGAGTGGGGAGGTAAGGGAGAGAGAACAGCAGGAGGAATAGAATTTGGAACTCAAAACTTAAAAAAAAAACACAAATGTGAAAAATTTGTTTTAAACTGTAATTAGGGGAAAATAAAAAATTATATCTATATATGTACATACATACACATGCATATACACATACATACATATGTGTTTGTGGGATGTATAAACATGAGGCAAGGTTCTCAGTTGAGAGGGAGGGATGGGGAGGATAACCAGAGGAAATTTAAGAAGGGATGAAGAGGTTTGGAAGAGTTTCTGTGCTTGGTTGGAGTGAATGAATTAGTGAGGGGTGACAGGAAGGAGGTAAGTAGCTAGTAATAAGGAATGTTTAGAACTTCCAAATCACTAATAACTAGAAAAATGAACATTAAATAACTGTGAGGTTCCCCCTCACACTCAGTAGATTGGCAAATATGATTAAAAAAAATAAAATGACAATTGTTGGAGGGGCTATGAGAAACAGAAATATTAATGTACTCCTGATAGAGCTGTGAATTAATTGGTCCAGCAATTTGGAACTATGCCTTAAAAGTCACTAAACTGTGACCCATTTCCTACCAGTCATACTGCTTCTGGATTTCTGTGGACTTCTCTATCACGCTTTCATGCCCCAGGAAGCTCGTCATTGGGAAATCTCCTTCAAGACTGAATCAGCCTTAGTACTCAAATGTCTTCAATACCATGTGCCCCTTTGATTGGAGGGCAAAGGCATGAGTTTCAAAACCCCCATTTAAGGAGGGGATCCAAAATAATCTTTTCCCCATTTCCTACCACCTGTACTGCTTTTGGACTTTTTCATTATACCCCTTCTTCTCTCCCCTCCACTTTTCCCAGTTTCCTTTTGTATGTTCTCCTATTAGATTGTAAACTCCTTGAGGGTAAGGACTGTCTTTTTATTTGTATCCCAAGGGTTTAGCACAATGTCTGCACAAAGTAGGCACTTAATAAATGTTTATTAACTGACTGACCTTTATTATATATTATAATATAATTCATATTATATTATATCACTACTAGTCTTATACCTCAAAAAAATCAAAGAAAGAAGAAAAGGACCCATATATGCAAAAATATTTCTAGAAGCTCTTTTTGTAGTAGCAAGGAACTGAAAACTCATGGAGTGCCCATCACTTAGGGAATGGCTGAACAAACTATCATGTATGAATGTGAAAGAATATTATTGTATTGTAAGAAATAATGAAAAGGATGGTTTCAAGGAAATCTGAGAGTACTTGTATGAATTGATGCAGTGTGAAATGATCAAACCAAGAAGAACAACAATAGTATGATGAAAAATAACTTTGAAAGACTTAATAATCTGAATAGACACGATGGCTAACTATGATTCCATGCGACCAGTGATATAGCATACCATTCCCTTCCTGACAATGAGGTCATAGACTCAAGGTACAAAATGAGATATACATTTTCAGATGTGACCAATGAGGAAATTTGTTTTGCTCGACTGCCCCCAAAAAAGGAACATACAGAGCACCCCAAAGTATACCATGTTTCAGGAAGCTTCATGATTGACTGAAGGTAAACCAGGCATTGCAACCAAAAAAATTATCTTAGTACAAAGTATCAGGCCAATCCTAAATCATCTAGGAGGTTTTGGGAAGAGGAATTCTTGTTTTAAGCCATGGAGAAAACAATCCCAGGGTACCATGTTGGAACTTATCTTAAAAAATAGATGGAATTGGATGGATCTATTTTATATGTGCTAACAATTTCTGACATAATGTATTATTTCTGAAATTACTTTTTTCCCCTCTTAAGTAACCCTAAGAAAAGGCACATTTGTGGTCTGGAGTATATGACAGTAAAAGAAAGAAAGAAAGAGAGAAAGAAAGAAAGAGGGAAAGAAAGAAAGAAAAGAAAAGAAAGGAAGGAAGGAAGGAAGGAAGGAAGAAAGAAAGAAAGAAAGAAAGAAAGAAAGAAAGAAAGAAAGAAAG